>NW_026973694.1:510000-560000 GCF_035594125.1 Scylla paramamosain | reverse complement strand
TTGTGCCCGAAAGTGGTGTTATAAATTTTTTGTACGCTGTACCTGTAATCATTCAGTGACCGCCCTGTGCGTGTGTTGCCGCGTCAGGAAAGGAGTGTTGCGTCTCTAGGTGAGTACTACTCCTCCTGCACAAACACACACACGCACCGCCAATGGGCCACTCGTTTCGTTTAGCAGTTAGGCTCTCTGTACTCGTAAGTGCCACAGGAAGAGGCGTGCCTCACTCAAATTCAAGAAAGCGACGCTTAGAAAACACACTTGTACAGCGAGTGTTTGTGTGTGTGTGTGTGTGTGTGTGTGTGTGTGTGTGTGTGTGTGTGTGTGTGTGTGTACTGTGCAGTCTGCTGCTGGTCTCTGGAGACAGCCGGCCGTCCCCCTATGGAAAGAGCTCAGAGTTCTTTTTCGTGGATATGAGTCTGTTCCTGCCTTCACCAACTCCTGTATTAAGTAGACACACACACACACACACACACACTCTCTCTCTCTCTCTCTCTCTCTCTCTCTCTCTCTCTCTCTCTCTCTCTCTCTCTCTCTCTCTCTCTCTCTCTCTCTCTCTGTCTCTCTTGTTGTCATTATCTATCTACATTACTCTTTCTGGAAATACATGAACAAAAAATAATTCAATGAAAAGAATAATATATCACAAGACAGTGTCTGAGAGAGAGAGAGAGAGAGAGAGAGAGAGAGAGAGAGAGAGAGAGAGAGAGAGAGAGAGAGAGAGAGAGAGAGAGAGTCATACTACACTGTCTTCCTGTTATTGATGTTTCTTTTCTGTCAGCAATGATTCATACCCCCTCTCTTCTCTTCTCTTCTCTTCTCTTCTCTTCTCTTCTCTTCTCTTCTTTTCTCTTTTCTTCTCTTCTCTTCTCTTCTCTTCTCTTCCGTCCAATTGTTCCATTCTTCATGCTCTCTCAGAGAAACACTCCTACTACACCACGCATTATCATTATTGTCACCACCACCACTACCACCACCACCACCACTACCACCACCACCACCACCTACTACTACTACTACTACTACTACTACTACTACTACTACTACTACTGCTGCTGCTGCTGCTGCTGCTGCTGCTGCTGCTGCTGCTGCTGCTGCGCTGCTGCTACTACTACTACTACTACTACTACTACTACTACTACTACTACTACTGCTGCTGCTGCTGCTGCTGCTGCTGCTGCTGCTGCTGCTGCTGCTGCTGCTACTACTACTACTACTACTACTACTACTACTACTACTACTACTGGTACTGCAGGACACTCGTACTCACTCCCTCAAGGAAACACAACCCTTCTTCACCACACATTATCATTATTGCCACCACCCTCCACCACCACCATCACTGCTACCACTATTACTACTTCTACTGTTACTACTACGACTCCTACTACTACTACTACTACTACTACTACTACTACCACTACTACTACTACTACTACTACTACTACTACTACTACTACTACTACTGATACTGCAAGAGACTCGTACTCACTCAAGGAAACACAGCCCTTCTGCAACATACATCATTATTGCCACCACCCTCCACTACCACCACCACCACCACCATCACCACCACCACCACTACGACTACTACTGCCATCACCACCGCCACCAAATAATGATTTGATTCTACCTGCCACTACTTTCTACAACTATAATTTAAAAATGGTTCTTTAGCATATAATAGCAAAAGAAAGTTCAAGGTATTTATGTTTATGTATTTTCTTTGTTACTAGTTTGCTCTTTTATTATAAAAATATTGTCAAATTTACTGATTATTACTTCTATAATTATATTATAATTATAATTATATTATTTGTGTGTTGCCAGTCAGTGCTGAGTGAATCACCCGAACTTCATTGTCTTTCTGCCAGGGAGCTTCGGCTCGGCAGAATATGCCTTATGAATTTTCATATTTGTACTAAACCTTATAAAACCTTATAAAAACCTTAAACCACCATCGCCACCAACACCACCGCCACCACCGCTACCACTACCACCGCCACCACCACTATCACTGCCACCATTGCCACCACCACCACCACCACTACTATCACTGCCACCACTGCCACCACCACCACTACTACTACTACTACTTCTACTACTACTACTACTACCACTATTACTACTACTACTACTGGAGAAGACTTTCCGCAGACATACCCTCAGAAACAGGACTAAATGCATCCTCCTCCTCCTCCTCCTTCTTCTCCTCCTATTTTGACCCAAGCAAAAAGGAACGTCGAGAAGGGACATATACGCTCAAAGAGACGTATCACGCGGTAAGGCGAGAAAGGGAGACGAAGAGAGAGAGAGAGAGAGAGAGAGAGAGAGAGAGAGAGAGAGAGAGAGAGAGAGAGAGAGAGAGAGAGAGAGAGAGAGAAGGGAGAAAAGAAGGCAGGTAACGAGAAAAGGGAGATAGAGGAAGATGGGAATGAGGTAAAGATGGTGATGGTGGTGGTCTCTGTTCCATGGAGAAGAAGAAATGGAGGGAGAAAGGAAGGAAGGAGAGGAAGGAGAGGGAGAGGAGGAAGACAGAGGATAGGGAGAAAGATCATATCACGATTTCCAGCCTCAATCAATTTGCCAAACGACCTGTGAGAGAGCAGCGATTCCTCTTTCTTCCTGTCTTCCTCCTCCTCCTCCTCCTCCTCCTCCTCCTCCTCCTCCTCCTTTTCTTCTTCCTTGTCTCTTTCATCGTCTCCTTGTCTTTTCTTTCATTGTTCTGTTTATTGTTCATCTTTATCATCGTTTTCATCCTCGTTCTCTTCTTCTTCTTCCTCCTCTTCCTCTTCTTTGTCTGTTTCATCGTCTCTTCTTGTCTTTTCTGTCATTGTACTGTTCGTTGCTATTATCGTTTTCAGCCTCCTTTTTTTTTTTCTTCTTATTCCTCCTCCTCCTCCTCCTCATCTTCCTTGTTTCTCTCATCGTCTCTCTTCTCCTCCTTGTTCTGTTCACTCCTCATCCTTGCCATCTTCGTCGTTTTCATTTTCCTCCCCTCCTCTTTCTCCTCTTATTTTCTCTTTTTTTGTTGTTGTTGTTGTTGTTTTGGCCAAATAAAAAAAAATAAATAAAAACATGCTTTATATGGACTATTGGCACCTTATTTTCTTCATGTACTTTTAAATAGTCACAATGTAAATAATCTGCAAGTATCATAAAATGTTTGAGGATGTTTCAATCTTTTCTTCTTATCCCTCCTCCTATTCTTCCTTTTCTTCATTGTCTTTCTCATCGTCTATCTTCTTGTTTTAGTATTCACTGTTTATCCTAGCTATCACTGTTCTCGCTCTCCTCCTCCTCCTCCTCCTCCTCCTCCTCCTCCTTCTCCTCCTCCTCCTTCTCCTCTTCCTCCTCCTCCTCTTCCACCTCCTCCTTCTCCTCCTCCTCATTCGCAGAAAATTGAGACTTGAGTTTTTATTGTTTTATTATCACCAAGTCGAGTGAGAGTTTTAAAGTGTTCATGTTGATTTGGATTCCCTCCTCTCTTTTTCCTTCTCCTCCTCCTCCTCCTCCTCCTCCTCCCTTCTCAGGGTTACTTCTTATATATACTCGTATCTTCTGGAAAAAAAAAAACTCAAAAGGATGTAAAAAAAGAAGAGGGACACAAGACAAAACATTTAACACAAAGGGGAAAACAGAAAAGGGAGATAGGAAAATAGGTGATGAAGAGAGGAATAAGAGGCAAGTGAGGGGAACAGTGTGTACGAGGAGGGGAAAAAGAGGGGAAGGGGCTCAGTTATTGGCGTCCTGTCGCTTTGTGGCCGTGCGTGTGTGCGTGCGTGTGTGTGTGTGTGTGTGTGTGTGTGTGTGTGTGTGTGTGTGTGTGTGTGTGTGTGTGTGTGTGTGTGTGTGTGTGTGTGTGTGTGTGACCCCTCAGGCTGCCGCTTTTAAGGTGAGGGGTGAGTGTGAAAAACAAAAAAACTGACAACAAAGAAAAGAAGGAAAGAGAGCCAGAAAACTATGAACAAAGAACGGGGAAAAAAGCAAAAAAAAAAGAAAAAGAAAAAAGAACGAAAGAGAGAAAAAGATTAAATAAAGAAAACCACAAAGTACAAAATAGGAAGAAACACACAAGTTTACGATGAATTAGCGAGTGATTAGTAACATAAAGTGGTCGTGAGAAAGAGTTACGAGTTACGACTTTGTAGTTGGAAGTTCGGGGAAGAAGAAAGGACGAACAGTGGAAGAGTGAAGTGTTTTGTAAGCAAGAACAGATTCCACGAAGTTTCCAGCGAACAGAACGGACCGAAAACTCCTTCAGAAGTTGGTATCATTAGGTTTTCTCGGCTCGTAGTGAAACATTTGCAGCGCCTGTTGTGGTCTGGGAGTCGCAAAATCCAAGGAGGGAACGGCGGGAGGGAGGACGAAAAGGAAAGATGTAAGGATAGGATAGAGAGAAGGAAGGGAAGAAAAGGGGGAGGGAGGGACGTAAAGGAAAGAAGGGAAGAAGGAAGCAAGAAAGAGACTGATGAAGGAGGGACGGAAGGAAGGGGAAGGAAGGACAGGAAGCAGGGAGAGAAGAGAAGGAGAGAGGGAAGAAAGAGAGGGAAGGGGAGGGAGAGAAGGGAGAACGTACAGGAAGATTCAGGGACAGGAGGGAGGGAAGATGGTGAGACGGAGGGAAGAGAAGGAGGGAGGAAAGAAAAGGAGGTAATCTACAAAGAGATACCAGACATGTGCAAAAGAAAAAAAGAAAGAATGAAAAATATGAAAATTAAAGAAATATGATAAAGAGGGATTGAAAGAGAGAAAAAAAATAAAGGAAAGGAGGACTGAAGGAGAGACAAAATGTAGAGCAAAAGCAGTGAAGGAGATAGAAAGAAAGTGAATGAGAATGTGTAGAATGTGAGACAAAAGATCAGAAAACGAAAAGTGAGTGAATGGTATATATAAGGGAGAGAGAGAGAGAGAGGAGAGAGGAGAGAGAGAGAGAGAGAGAGGAGAGAGAGAGAGAGAGAGAGAGAGAGGAGAGAGAGAGAGAGAGAGAGAGCACTAAGTTAATCAACAGGGAAGCAGACAAACGAAAGAGAACGAGAAAAAGATAAAGAAAAATCTACCAATCTTTTCCTCCACCTACTTACGGTTCTCTTCCCTCCTTCCTCCCACATCAACCTTTCTCTCCTTGCTCCTCCATCTCTCTCTCTTCCTCTCCTTCTTCGTCCTCCATCTTCCCTTCCTCCTCCTTCCTTCAGCAGTGGAAGAGAATAACAAACATATTTTTTACTCCTACCTCTCCCCTTCTCCCTCCTCGCTCCCCTTAAGCACATCCCTCTCTCTCTCTCACACCCCCCATCTTTCCCCTCTCCTCCCACCCGTATCAGTACTCTCGTGGTCATATCTACAGGGACTGCCACGTGTAACAGGGACTGCCACGTGTAAGCCTGGTCGCTTCTTGCAGCTTCCCTTATTTCTTATGTTCTTATGTTCTTATATCTAGGGTTTCCTAAGGTGGGGGCGACGCTCCCTGAATGATGAGGCAGCCGTGTTGTGTCGAAGAGGAGGGAAGTGGAGGAGGAGGAGGAGAGGGAAGAGAGGAAGAGGAGGAGGAGGAGGAGGAGGAGGAGGAGGAGGAGGAGGAGGAGGAGGAGGAGGGAGAAAAGTAGGTGCAAGGAAGCGTGATGGCGTGCAAGAAATCATAATAAGATGGAAAACAACAATCTCTCTCTCTCTCTCTCTCTCTCTCTCTCTCTCTCTCTCTCTCTCCTCTCTCTCTCTCTCTCTCTCTCTCTCCTCTCTCTCTCTCCTCTCTCTCTCTCTCTCTCTCTCTTCTGCTGCGAATTTCTCTTTTCTGCTGCTAATTTTTCTTATGCTATTTGTAGTAGCAGCAGTAGTAGTAGTAGTAGTAGTAGTAGCTACGTAGTAGTAGTAGTGGTGGTGGTAGTGGTAGTGGCGGTAGTAGTAGTAGTAAAAGTAGTAGTAGTAGTAAAAGTAGTAGTAGTAGCAGTAGTAGTAGTAGTAGTAGTAGTAGTAGTAAGAGTAGTAGTAATTGTTGTTGCTTTTGTTTTTATATAGGAGGGGTGGGTACCGGTTATTGCTGTTGATGTTATTGTTGTTGTTGCTGTTGTTGTTGTCGTTTGTGATGGTGAAGCCGTTTTGATAATCACGACAACATATAATAATAACAATAATGAATAACAAAAAATAGCAATAACGATAATATTACGAATGAAATGAAAACATGAACCAAAAAAGAAAAAAAAAACAGGAAGAACTGAAGAAAAAGAAAGAAGTTTTTAAAAATGTTCGTCCCAGCATAATAATAATACATTCCTTCTTTTTCCTTACGCGTCAAGTTAGAAGGAGAGGAGGAGAGGATGCAGGAGGGAGGAAGATAACAATGTGTGAAGGAGGGAAGGAAAGGAGATAAACATATGAAGGATGGGCGGAGGGAGGGAGGGAGATAAGGACAGGAGGGAAGGAAGGGGAAGACAGAATATGAAGGTGTGTGAAAGAGAGGGAAAGAGGTGTACAAAAGACAGAGGAGGGGGAAAGCAGGGGCCAGAGGCTGTAAAGATATGTGAAGGGAGGAAATGACAGGTAACAAGAGAGAGAGAGAGAGAGAGAGAGAGAGGGAGATGAGAGAGAGAGAGAGAGAGAGAGAGAGAGAGAGAGAGAGAGAGAGAGAGAAAGCACAAAAAACAAGAGTAGGAAAAGAGAGAGAAGCAAGAAAAGTGAGAATAGGAAAAAAAAATAGGAAGAATGGCGAAAGATTAGGACGAAGGAAGAGGAGAGAGAGAGAGAGAGAGAGGAGAGAGAGAGAGAGGAGAGAGAGAGAGAGAGAGAGAGAGAGAGAGAGAGAGAGAGAGAAATCAGGGGGAAAGAGTAGAGAGAGAGAGAGAGAAAGAGATAGAGAGAGGAGTAGGATTTCTGCCTCCTACTGTACCATAAGAAGACTCTCCTACAGTCGTCCCTTAGCCCTGATTTCCCAAGGGCTGGCTGTGCGCGTGTGGGGGGGAGGGGGTTAAGGACTGGGAAGACCTCACTGGGGGTCTGGATGCGATAGGGATAGGGCTGAATAGGATTGGATTGGATTAAAATTAGATCAGGTCGAGGGATGATATGTGAGAGAGAGATTAGGTGAACATGAGAACGTAAAAAAATTAGGGAAGTTGCTTCAAGTTCTTAGGTCTTCACGTGGCAGTGTCTGTATGGAGGTACTTTACATATTTTCAGCCGTCATCCGTATGTGTACTTTTGTCTAATCTTATTTTGTCTAATTTGTCTAATCTTTTGTCCACTCCGTCTAATCTTTTCTCTAATCTGTCTATTATTTTGTCTAATTGTCTAATCCTCATTTGTTTAATCTCTTTAATCTTTTTTTTTGTTTAGTCTGTTTAATCTCCTTTTGTCTAATCTGTCTAATCGTCTTTTGTTTAATTTGTCTATTTTTTGTGTAATCTGCCTAATCTTTTTTTGTCTAATCTTCTTTTGTCTAATTTATCTAATTATTTTCTGTTTCATCTGTCTGTTCTTCTTATGTTTAATCTGTCTAATTCTCTTTTGTCTAGTTTCTCTAATCTTTTGTCTAATCTGTCTAATCTTTTGTTTTATCTGTTTTATTTGTTGTTTTATGTTTATTCTTTTATTTTACTTGTCAAATCTTTTGTTCACTCTGTCTAATTTTTGTTTTGTTTAATTTCCCTATTTTTGTTTAATCTATCTAATCTTTTTTCTTCTAGTTTGTCTATATAATCTTCCCTCAATACGCTTCCCTTATCATTACAACTACGCACTTTTACTACAACACACTCTTACTACAACACACTCTTACTGCAAATCACTCTTACCACAACACACTCTTACTACAACACGCTCTTACTGCAACACACTTACAACAACTGATCTCTCTAGTGCACGCTTCCACATAAATGCTAAAGGACAAAGAAAAAAAAACAACATTACACCAAGCAACAAAACTATAACATTTTACCAATACGTTTTCCTTATTCGCTTCTCTTAATGCAACTCTTCTATACCAGATCTTCTTTGTTCGAACAGAAGCCACAGGGAGAAAAAACTACCAATAATTCGTCTCCACTACACCAAGCAACAAAACTACACCATTCTTCCATTATGGCTTCTCTTATGTCATTTTTTCTACAACATTCGTCCTGCTGTACTTAAAATAAATAAAATAAATAAATAGCAAGTTCTGGGAGATCGTGTTAAGTATTTAGAGGAAGAGGGAGAAAGAAAATAGCTCTCCATTACACCAAGCAAAAACACTATAGCATTCTGCCAAAACATTTTCCTTACGGCTTCCCTTACGCAATCTTTTTATACCATTCGTCTACTGCACGTAAAAAGAAGCAGGTTTTGGGAGATCGTTTTAAATATTTAGAGGACGAGGCCTTGGCGGTGTGTGGCCTTTGTTTACACTAGCCGCGGTACCAGGGAGGGTGTAGGTTAGTAGTAAAGTTGCAGGAGGTAATACAAGGGAGGTATAGTACTATACATTAACGGTAAATTTAGCCGCTACCTAGGGCAGGCCAGCGTGGTTAGGTTAATGATACAAAATGGACGGATATTTTGTCTTCATTCTCTGCGCTCGTGTGGTGGAAAAATGCTTCGTTTCCTACATCTTTTTTTTTTTTCCCTTTTTCCCTTTTTTTTCCTTTTTCGTTTTTCCTGGTTTTTCCTTTTTTTCTGTTTTTTCGCTGTCCCTTGGCTCTCTCTCTCTCTCTCTCTCTCCTCTCTCCTCTCTCTCTCTCTCTCCCTTCTCTCCTCTCTCTCTCTCTCTCCTCTCTCCTCTCTCTCTCTCTCTCTCTGTTTCTCTCTGTGCGGCGGCGTGTGCGTCACAGCCTCACTGTGGCGCCCTCAGGTGTGTGTGCAGGTGAGGGAGTCACCATGATGTCACACTCATTCATTCACTCCATCCATGAAATTTGTTCAGCGCAGAACCACAACGCAACAGGATTTTCTTTTTCGGACAGACGTCACAACGAAACAACAGAACAACTGTCTGCGTGTCCCTGCGCGGCTGAGGCTGCCCCCGTGACTCAGCGAGTGTGCGGCTGTCCCTTCCCAGGCCCGGGTGCTGCGCCGTAGTTGCTTCGTTCACCCTTCTCCAGTGGGGGGGAGCGGAACCCTCAGTCCTGCCCAGGTAGCCAAGATGGGCCTGGGCTGCTGGGGGAGGACGGCAGACCCCCGTCACTGTGCGCTGCGTGGCGAACGGAGTGGCCGTCTTCAGGAGGCAGGTGGCGCTGGCCGCCCTCGTGCAGGTGCTGACGTGCACCGCTACAGCACAACAGGCTGTGCCTCACTTCAGCCCTGCAGGAGGCAAGGTGAAGTGAAAGCAGCAGTGCCTCGCCGCCATGTTCTGCAATGGTGGGTATCTGGGTTGAGGGTGGCGCCAACCACCCTGCCAACCACGCCGCCAAGCCATTGAGGGCAGATCTGTGACAGGTCAGGCCCTCAGGCTGAGCATGAACAAGACAGCCCAGGCCATGAGGCCCATGAGACTTCAGGTCACCTGCTGCTCCTCCCTCAAAGGAAGATTCCCCTTACGGCCACGCGCCAGTCCTGACACTCCTAGCTACAGCTACTGCTACTGCTGCTGCTAGTAGTGGTAGATGTTGTTTGTTGCTGTTGTTGTTGTTGTTGTGCAGGTGGTGTGTTGCGTGCAGGCCTCGTAGGACGCCAGCGCTCAGTCACAGTGAGGGCGTCGCCGCTGCTCTAACACGGAGCGCATCACTACAAAGCAGTCGTTTGCATTCACACCTTTGCTTCTCGTGGCCTTTGTTTGGAGACGCGCAAACAAAACCCAGGAAAAGCAAAACTGAATCCAAACCACCCGCCTTGAAGGTTCCGAAGTGTTACAGCAAAGGGTACACCGCCGTCTGTGTGGCTTGACTGTGTTACTGAGCTTATGCGGGTGTCCTGTTAGGCCAGTACAACACATAACCAACACAAACAACAACAATAACAACAACAGCAGCAGTAGCAACAGAAACATTCCCTCCCCTCACACGACATCCTTCCCTTCATCTCTGGTTCTCTCCTCGCCTGCCTCGCGCGTCGCCGTCAGGAAACATTGGGTAAGCCACGAAGGATGACACACTGCACACATCTAATGTTTGCTTTTTTTCTTTCTTTTCAGGTTAAGAAATACTTTTATTAGTCTCTCTCCTCTCTCTCTCTCTCTCTCTCTTCTTTCTCTCCTCTCTCTCTCTCTCTCTCTCTCTCTCTCTCTCTCTCTCTCTCTCTCTCTCTCTCTCTCTCTCTCTCTCTCTCTCTCTCCTCTCTCTCTCTCTCTCTCTCTCTCTATATATATATATATATATATATACCACCACTAACTTATTTTTGGCAAGATGTGGCTAACACACTTGTATGCAAAATCATGGGGCATGTCGATCATTTTGTTGTGATATTATTTTAGTCAAGTGTTGTGTTATCATTTTTATGACTTTTAGCTATGTAGGCAGTTTTATTTATTTTACATTTTTGTATTTTTAAGTCGTTGATTAACAATAAGTAACTTTTTTAATTAGGTTAGTTTTATTAGTTAGTTTTATCTTTTATTATTTCATAGTTTTGGTATGTAATAACTTTTTAAATTTTATTGGCTAGAATTTTTTAAGCGTTAATTCTATATTATGTTATTTTCCTTTAACAATATTATGTTTGAAATATTCAATTATTTTATAAAATCAAATAATCCTCTATAGAAACTAATTATTATTTGTAAACCGTTTGTAGAGCATTACGTATTTTAACTTGTCCTTTTATATTGATAGTGTATTAATACTGCTTACTGTTCTTAATGGACTTTTATAACAGTCTTGCTACTTTGCAGTGGACCCGACAGCGTCACTGCCATTTTACCTTTAACTTTGTAATTACATGTTGAGAGTAGCGTTGTGGTCAATAAAATAATAATAATAATAATAATAATAATAATGATAATGATAATAATAATAATAAAAATAATAATGATAATAATAATATTAATAATAATGTGTGTGTGTGTGTGTGTGTGTGTGTGTGTGTGTGTGTGTGTGTGTGTAACGGAAGGCAAGAGGAAACAACGCTGTCAGTAATTAATCTTAAGACGGAAGTGAATCTCAGAGAAGTGTGTATCATGACATACTCCCCCATTACTCTCTCTCTCTCTCTCTCTCTCTCTCTCTCTCTCTCTCTCTCTCTCTCTCTCTCTCTCTCTCTCTCTCTCTCTCTCTCTCTCACTCACACACACACACACACACACACACACACACACACACACACACACACACACACACACACACACACACACAGAAAGTCCTCATCTCAGAATTTCTTTTTTAAAAATCAACAAATCTATTTTTCCCCCTTCCTCCCTTTCAGCAGCTCATTTTTCCACGTATTGTAGTTCCCTTTCCCTTCATTCCCTCCCTTCTTCCCTTCCTCCATATACGCAGGCGAGAAAGCCATCCACACCTGCTACTACACATCTGTCAGAAACCTTTACACCTTTCCCATAAGCCTGGCTCCTTTTGGTTACCTGTGATCAGAGTGGCAGGGTGAGGAGGGGAGGGAGGAGGTCACGGGAGGCAGGAGGAGAGAGGATAAAGTACAGAGGGATGAGGGGGAAGGTGTAAGGCATCTAAATCTCTGACGAACCAGCATATACCAAGAGGCAGGAAGGTATTCGCCTCTTCACGATGAGTAAACAGCGGAGGGAGAGCGTGGGAAGACAAGATAGAATAGACGTGGAAGGAAGATAGTTTTAGAATTACGTTTTCTTCATCCGTGTTTCGTTTTCTTCACCCGTGTTATGTTTTCTTCGTCCCTGTTTGCCTTACGCCCATCTTCGCATCTTCCACTGCTCTACTTTGTGTCAGAAACAAGGTCTCATTCTTCTACTTACTTTACCGCTGTCTCTGCATCATTATTTTGTTGTCTTTCATTCCTATTATACTTCTACTTTCTTCTAATCCCTTGGTGTCCCTTTGTCGCTTTCTGTTCTTCCTTTATCACCAGTTTCTGTTGTCCTCATTCCTTTTTCTAAGTTTCATTAATTGCTCTCTTTCATTCCTATCATTTTATACCCTCTAATTTATCCCTTTTGTAGTTCCCTGGTGTCTCTCTGTTTCTCTCTGTGTCTCTTTTATCACCAGTTCCTGCTGCTGTCACTTACCCCCTTCCTCTCCTGACCAGTTATTCACCACCACTCTTGTTTCTTGCCATTCCTCGTTACTCAGTCATTCTTAATCACTCCCTGTCGTTTCTTGCCGCTGGTTATCATTCCGTGTCATTCTCAGTCATTCCTAATTCCTCTCTGTGACCTCTTGGCACTCTTTAGGATTACGTGTCATTACCACTCATTCCTAATCATTCCTTGTCGTTTCTTGGCACTGCATAGTCATTCCTTGTCACTCGCAGTCATTTTTCACCTCTCTCAATAACTTTTTGTCTTTCCTTATCATCTCTTATCACTTCAAGTCATTTCAGTCAACTCCATATAATTTCATCATTTCAAAAACACTCCTAGTCGCTCATATTTTTTTATACTCCTCACTCCAGAAGCCTCCCAGCCACTCTCATTTTTATACCTCGTCACTCCAGAACACTCCAAATCACTGCCGTTTTCATATCTCGTCACTCCAGAACACTCCAAATCACTCATTTTCATACCCCGTCACTCCAGAACACTCCAGATCACTCTCGTTTTCATACCTCGTCACTCCAAAACACTCAAAATCACTCCCATTTTCATTCCTCTTCACTCCAAAGCACTCCTATAGTCACTCCCTGTCAAACCCTGTCACTCCTTGTTCATCTCCACCATCTCCAGACACTCCCCAACCCCTCCAAGTCTTTCAGTCACTCGTACTCACTCCACACGCCTGTCTTTCCTCATTTTTTTGTCTCGTACTAATACCCAACACACCAATGCTACCCTACTCTCTCTCCCCAGCCTCCCATCCACGTGTCGGTTTCCTCATCGTCTCCTTGCACTTCTCTCCCTCCCGTTCTCATCTTGATTACTTGGAGAGGTAAGTGTCGCAGTGGCCCAGTCAAAAGTGCGTCTGTGTTTAGCCTTCAGCCTTTCAAGTTCCGACTAATAGATTCTGGTCTTTTTTTTTTCTGTTTAACTCCTTCATTTGCGTCCGTGTGATGGAGGTCAAGTGATTTTGTGCAAAGGGCCTCGCTTCCACTTGATTTGCTACGTTTGACCTGCGACGCGTGTGACTTGAAGTGGCGGGGAGTTGAGAGGTTTAAAAGCTCCGTCCGTCAGTTTCCCCTCTTGACTGCTTAAGTGGCAAAGTGGCAGCGTTTAATTAGGATGATTTTGAACGAAAGGCTGTGGAAATCTTGCTACTCCCCTTTCTTATTCTTTCTCCATGATTAGGTCCTCTCTCTCTTCTCTCTCTCTCTCTCTCTCTCTCCTCTCTCTCTCTCTCTCTCTCTCTCTCTCTCTCTCTCTCTCTCTCTCTCTCTCTCTCTCTCTTTCTCTCTCTCTCTCTATCTATCTATCTATCTATCTATCTATCTATCTTTCTCACCTTTCTCACCAGACGCAAGGTAGGCAATGCCTGTCAGTGTCCGGCCTCTACGAATCTTCTCCAAAGGTCTCTATCCATGAAATCCTCATCTCTGG
This sequence comes from Scylla paramamosain, assembly GCF_035594125.1. NCBI lineage: Eukaryota > Metazoa > Arthropoda > Malacostraca > Decapoda > Portunidae > Scylla > Scylla paramamosain. The sequence goes on along the minus strand of NW_026973694.1, from coordinate 546,415 downwards.
TTATTTCTTGTAGATTTCTTCCTCTTCGTTCAGCAGCTTCTTCAACTCCCTGCATCCATTCGCTTCCTAGGTCGTCCCACCGGCCTCCTGCCTAGAGGAAACCCATTCCAGAAACTTCCTTGCGTATCTTGTATCTTCCATTCTTCGGACATGTCCATACCATCTCAATTTGTTCTTTTCAATTATCTTCAGTACAGATGTTATCCCTAATCTCTCTCTGGTTTCTTCATTTCTAATTCTATCAAGTCTGGTCACACCTCGGATCATTCTCAGAACTCTCATTTCTGCTGCTTGTATTTGTGAAGATGTTCTTGTTGTCAGTGTCCAAGTTTCTGACCCATATAGAAGTACTGGTCTTAGTATTGTTGTAAATATTATGGTTTTAGCTTTTGTTGGAATATTCTTATCTTTAAGTATGGGATACAATGCACTGACATTTGCATTGTACTTCTGTATTCTATTTAAAATTTCTATATTCTGTCTGTTTTCCTCGTCGAAAAGTACTCCCAGATAACAAAATTTGTCGGTCTGCTTCAGTTTAACGTTTTCTATGTAAATATTACATTCCTCCTTTATTCTGCCAACTTTCATTATTTCTGTTTTTTGTTTGTTCATTCTCATTCCTTCCCTATTTAAGACATCATTCCATCTTGTCATGGCCTCTTGAAGATCTTGTTGGCTTCCTGTCACGACAGCGACATCGTCTGCATAGGCCAGCGTGATCTCTTTATCATCCTCCCTTACACACACTTCCTTCAGGCATCTGTCCATGTATATAATGAATAGCAAAGGAGAGAGCACTCCCCCTTGTCTCACTCCTGTCTTAATGCTAAACCATTCACTCATCCAGCTCTCTGTTCTTGACTCTGCTCTCCGTGTTCTTATATATACTCTTAATTACTAGTATCAGTTTAGAGTTTATGCCGTAGTCTTGATGTTGTAAGACTCTCCACAAGCAATCTCTTCTAATTCTATCAAAGACTTTTTCCAGATCTATAAAAGCCACATATTTATCAATGCTCCACTCCCAACTCTTCTCCATTATCATCTTTAAAGTGAACACTAGATCTGTCGTGCTCCTATTGGGCCTGAAACCATACTGCCATATTCCTAGTTTTTCCTCGACACAGGTTCTTAATCTTTTCTCAACTATTCTTCCATACAATTTTCCAACATGAGATAACAGGGATATACCTCTATAATTTGCACAATCTGTTTTACTGCCTTTCTTATATATTGGACATACTATTGCTTTGTGCCAGTCATGGGGCACTTTCTCCTCTTTCCACGCATTACTGAAAATGTACCTCATCCACTCTACACATTCTTCCCCAGCAGCTTTAAATAGCTCTATAGGGAGCTCGTCGTCCCCCGGGGCTTTGCCGCTTCTCATCTTCTTTAGTGCCTCCTTCACTTCCTCTGTACTGATCTCATTTGGGTTCTTTCCTTGTTCCTCCTGTATATCTAGATTCCGCTCTTCATCCACTTCCACATCCTCCACATTTAGAAGTTCTTGGAAGTATTCTCTCCATCTTTCTTCAATCTCCTGTGGTTTTGTTAGTAATTCTCCTGTTTTGTTCATTATTGCATATGTTGATTCGTTATTTCCTTTCCTATAGTTCTTAGCCATGTTATACAATAATTTTCTTGTTCCTTCTACGTGTCTCTCTAGATCTTGACCAATCTTGATCCGCATGTCCTCCTTGGCTGCTCTTTTGGTTGCTTCTGCACTGTTTCGTTTATCTACGTAATCTTCTCTATCTTCAATGTTTCTTGTTTTCATCCATTTTCTGAAAGATCTTGTTTTTTCTTTGACTGCTTCCTTAACATCATAAGTCCACCATGCAGTACTTTTCTTTTTGGTTCCATATTTGATTTTAATACCAACTGTCTCCTCAGCTGCCCCATACACAGTGTTCTTGAATTTATTCCATTCTTCTTCTATGTTCATTTCTTCCAATTCCAGTTCGGTTGGTTTTCGTAATGTTACCAGTTGCCGTAGTGCTTGCTTCTTCTCTTCGTCCTTGAGGTTTTCCAGTTTGAATCTCTTTTGCTTTTTCTTGACTTTTTCCTTTGGTTTTACAATTTTCAATTTAGCCACCACCAACCTGTGGTCAGAGTCTAAGGACACAGATGGTATGGTCCTAACATCTTTGAATATGTTTTTCTTGTTGGTGAGAAACAGGTCAATCATTGACCTCTCAGTATATCCTTGTTGTGCTGCATTCCACCGATACCATGTCCATTTATGGCTCTCCTGATGTTTATAATAAGTATTCATAATGGACATGTTATTCATCACACAATAATGTATTATTCTTTCTCCCTCCTGGTTCCTTTCGCCAATGCTAAACTCTCCGATGACGTGCTCTACTCCATCTCTATTCTGTCCGACATGTCCATTCATGTCTCCCATGACAATGACATTCTCGTGATGTCTTATTGTTTCTGTCATTTCCTGTAGAGTTTCATAAAACTGTTCTTTCTCCCTCAGACTTCTGCCCTGTTGTGGAGCATATGTTTGGATAATGCTAATTTTTTGTCTGTTCTATAGTTAACGTTATACCCATCACTCTCTCATTTCTGCAGTCCATACTGTCCATCCTTTCTGCCATCAGTGGTGACATCATTATAGCAACCCCATGTCTTCCATCCTCATTACCACTATATATGATCTTATAATTTTCACGTAATGTTTTTTTCTCCTTTCCCTTTGATTCTAGTTTCACATAATCCAACGATTTCCAGCTTTCTTTCCTTCATCATCTCTATTATTTCCTCTTCTTTATCCTTGAATGTTGCCAAGTTTATCGTTGCAATCTTTATTGTCTTTTGTTTCCTATTTTCATGTCCAGTTCCATTCCGGTTCGTTACCCTTTGGTCAGTCCGATTCCGAGGCACGTTCTGCGTTTCTTGAGCAAAAACTGTAACACCAGTGGCTTGCTAGGCCTATCCTGGCTCTTCGGAACTGTTAATTAGTCCTTTCCTGCTGCTTATTGCCCCCAACTGGTTACAGGGAATCTCCTACTAGTCCCCGGGCAAGCCTGCAGGTTAGGGTTATCTATCTATTTTTATCTATCTCTTTATTTGGTTAACCTCTTCTCATTTCTCTTCTTTTCTTCCTTTCTTGTGTTACTCTTCATTTCCTTGCTTACCTCTAATTTCTATATTTTCTTATCTTCCTCTCTCTTCTTACTCTTCCTGCCATTGCTTATTTTTTGTTCTCTTTTCCTTTCTTCCTTTCTTTCCTTACCCCTTCCTTTCTTTGCCTACCTCTAATTTCGCTTTTATTATCTTCCTTTCTCTTCTTTATCTTCCTTTCCTTGCTTATCTCTCCTGTTCTGTTTTCCGTTCTTCCTTTCTGTTCTTACTCCCTTTCCTTGCCTATCTCTACTTCTCTCTCATATTATCCTCCTCTCTCTCTGCTAACCTGTCTCTCTACTTACTCTTCCTTCTCTTCTTTGCCTCTCATCCTCTTTTCCTACCTGTCTTTCTTTTTTTTTTACTCTTCCTTTCTTCTAATTTCTCTCTTGTTACCTTCCTCCCTCCCCCCTTGCCTCTCATTTCCTCCTGTTACATATCTTTACAGACTTAACGATTAACAAGTGAAATTGGAGTAGCTTTTTATCTCTCTCTCTCTCTCCCTCTCTCTTCTTCCTCTTCTTCCTCCTCTTCCTCCTCCTCCTCCTCTTAGACTTAATTCTTTATTACTTTCCTCTCAAATTCATGTGGTTTTCCTATACATTTTTTTTTTTTTTCTGGGCAGTATTGGTATAGAGTGATGAGAGTGGTGGGGAGGAGCGTCTGTATTATCCTGTCTCTCCCACTAATAGCGTAGAATAGTTACCGAAACAGTTTAGTAAGGAACTCTGTTGCTGTTTGGACTTTCTTTGTATTCCTTGGTATTCGTCCTTTTCCTCCTCCTTCTCCTCCTCCTTCTCCAGCAATATAACCAACCAGCCGGACAGATAGACAGAGAGAAAGAAAGAGAGACAGAGAGAAGGACACACAGAGGAGGGTTTAGAAAAAGACTCGGGAAGAAAAAGTCCAAGACATCCTTTTCTTATCTCATTGAGTGTCCGTCTGCACGGCTCTTCAAACAACGCGAGGAACAGGAGGAGGAGGAGAAAGAAGAGGAGGAGGTGGAGGAGGAGGAGGGGGAGGAGGAGAAAGAGGACGAGGAAGAGAATAGATCAGTGAAAGGCTTTGTGTTGAAGTATTTTTTTCTTTCTCTCTCTTAGTGGTTAAAATGGCGGCTAGTTACGAGGAAGAGGAGGAGGAGGAGGAGGAGGACCACGAGGAGGAGGAGGAGGAGTTGAAGTTGTAAAACGTCACTGAAAAATCTGAGAAAACTGATAGTTTTTTTTCCGTTTCTCCTCCTCCTCCTCTTTCTCCTCCTCCTCCTCCTCCTCCTCCTCCTCCTCCTCCTCCTCCTCTTGGTCGTCTGTCATTATATTTCCTCGCCTCCCTGACTCTGGCCCTGGCTCTCCCAATCAGAAAGGCTTGTCAAGTCATCCGTTTGTCTGAAGCGTGGAGATGATGGATGATTGTCGCCTTTCAAACAGACAGACACACACACACACACACACACACACACACACACACACACACACACACACACACAGACAGACACACACAGACCGACACTTAAGGTTCACGTTGAGTGTTAAATGAGTGTTTTCCGTTTGTCGTTCTTGGAAAGTTCAATCATACAGGAAAGAATTGAGTTTTCTTCTTCTTCTTCTTATTATTATTATCATTATTTTCTTTTTTTCTTTTTTTCTTCCTTTCAGGTCTCCTATTTCTCTACCTAAAAAAAAAAATGACATTGTAGTTTTATTTAGACAATTGACTGACAGATATGTGTTTCAGTTCTATGTGTTATTTTCTTTATTATTCATTTGTATAAATTTTGTTACTCGTGTATTTTGCAGTATGTGATTCGTCATTTTGTCTATAAAGTGTGTGTGTGTGTGTGTGTGTGTGTGTGTGTGTGTGTGTGTGTGTGTGTGTGTGTGTGTGTGTGTGTGTGTGTGTGTGTGTGTGTGTGTGTTTAAGTCATTCACACGCACCCCCAGGAAATAAAAAAAAAAAAAAGCTTAATTAACGCCATGAAAAACAAATTTGCCAAAGATAACTTGGTGTAAAGATTAACAAGCCTTAAGCGTCTGTTATGAGCAGCAAACTTTTCTAATTAAGCTTTTTTTCTTTTCTTTTTCTTTTTTTTTTACTCGAGCATAAAATGAGAGTAATGGTCTTATAAGCAATCATTGGCGATTTCATTAAACGGCATTTAATTTGCACCAAGAGAGAGAGAGAGAGAGAGAGAGAGAGAGAGAGAGAGAGAGAGAGAGAGAGAGAGAGAGAGAGAGGAGAGAGAGAGAGAGAGAGAGAGAAACTTAAATTTACATATGCATTGTTTAACAAGTTTTAAAATTTTTCTTTTATCTGTCTTTGAAACTCTTCTCAAACCTTTTTTCCCATCCCATCCTTCTCTCCTTCTCTTTCTTCCCTTCCCTTCCCTTCCTAAAATCTTGCCTCCTTGACCCATTCCTCTTTGATTTTTTCTTCCCATTCCTCCTTGTCCCAGTTCTTTAGTCCGTGCCCTTCCTTTGTTCTGCAATTTTTTCCTGTCTTTTTCTTCTTTTCTCCATTTTATATCTTCTCTGCACCTTTTCTCCATCTTCCATTGATCTTTCCTCCTTGCCCCATTCCTCTTTCATTTTTTCCTTCCCATTCCTACTTGTCACAGTTCTTTCAGAAGGAGAAGGAGGAAAGCGCTATAAAAGAAAGAAGAGTAAAAAGAGAAGTAATGATTGGGTGTTGGAGTGCCCCTCTCTCTCTCTCTCTCTCTCTCTCTCTCTCTCTCTCTCTCTCTCTCTCTCTCTCTCTCTCTCTCTCTCTCTCTCTCTCTCAAGTGTGTCGGTGTGTAGTAAGTATTTAAGAGAGTTCTTAAAGAAAATAGATCGCTGAGAGAGAAAAAAAGAATGTCAAGCAAAGAGGACAAAGAAAAAAATCAATAACTTTGCTTCCTTCTTTCTTCTTTCCTTCCTTCCTTCCTTCCTTTCTTCAACCTTTCCTTCAGCATATTCGTCCATCACTTCTTCCTTCATATCTCCTCTCCTTTAACCCGTTTACTCCTCATCCCTTTTATATTTTTATCTCCTCCTTCCTCTTGACTTTCTTCTTTCTCTCACCCCTATTCTGTCCACCTCTCTAACGCAAGAGTTAACCAGTATTCTCAATCATTCATCCCTTTCTCTGGTAAACTCTGGAACTTCCTGCCTGCTTCTGTATTTCCACCTTCTTATTACTTGAATTCCTTCAAGAGGGAGGTTTCAAGAAACTTATCCTGCAATTTTTGACGACTGCTTTGACCCTTTTATGGGACTGGCATTTCAGTGAGCTTTTTTTTTTTTCTATTGGATTTTTGTTGCCCTTGGTCAGTGTCCTTCCTACATGAAAAAAAAAAAAGCCTACTGCCCTCTTTCCTCACATCATGCGCAGCTTAACCAATCTTGTTCTGCTCTTAACCGGTTATGTTGTGCGTTGTCTTGTTGATCAGGTTAGTGGATATGATGACTGTAATATTTGTGAATCTCTTTAATTTTGTTTCCTTTTTCATGCAGGAATATGTGTAGTTGTTCAACTTTGCCTGTAACTTTTGAGTGGTTTTGTTACATAGGTAACAAACATATATAATGCATCCCTGGAGCAGGGATGCATTATATATGAGAGAGTCATGAAGGAGTGAACACACTGGCTAGTTGCACTAACTGAAGGTGGACAGAACAGTGACTCAACAGGTGAAAACATAAACAGGCAAGGAGTGTACGAGTGAAAGGAGGGAAAGAGAGAAGACACTGGTCCACTCATGTGACTGGTGGCGATCGTGGGATAAAAAGGTGACACACCCAGCCCAAATCAAACTGAATGTTCTTGTTGCTGGTTTTTGCATGAAGCACAACTTTTTCATAATCACACAAAATGTCTGAACAAATTGAGAAAACCTCTACTAAGAAGAAAATGAAGAAGGGCTCCCGATTCCTCCGTGCGCTGAAGAAGATCCTGCGCTGCTGCTGTTGCAAGGCGCAGCAGCAGGACGAGGAGGCCGAGGAGTACGTGGTAGTTGAAAGCCCACGTCAGGATGAGGGAGAGAAAGTCGATGTGTGTGAGGAGAGTGGCAGCCTGGCTGACAGCGGCTCGGAGACGGCCCAGTCACTGCAAGTGACTTGCGGACAGTCTCCTGAGTACGAGTCGGCCCAGAGCTTGCCTGAAGAATGCGTGGCGCTGGAAGATCCTGTGCGTGAGGCTGGCCAGAGCTTCTCTGACGATGAGTATGTGTCTACGCCTGACGTGCAGACGTCGTCAAAGGAAGACGATGAATCCCCTGAAGAGTCCCTAGACTGTGAAGCGGTGTGTGATGAATCCTTGATTGAGAGCATTTATGCTCTGATTGAAGAGCCTCTGAAGCCATCAGCGACAGAGGCTCTAAAGTGTGTTGAGGCGATGCCTTCACCGTCCGAGGAGCAAGACAAGGCTGAGGGGCAGACAGAGCACTGTGCTGCAAAACGTCGGCGACGCAGGAAGAAGAAGAAAGTGCGACACGAAGAGGAAGACATTGGTGGCGAGTGGCAGTTGGTGTGTAAGAAACCAAGACGGAAGAAGAATGAGACAGTCATCCAGGAAGCCATCAAGCCCTCTGAGCCTGAGCCACAGCGCGTGTCCCGCAGGTCCAAAAAGCCACGCCGGAACAACAGATGCCCTCAGGACGACCGTGACCGAGTGCGTCTGTCGTGGCAGGAGAGCACAGTGGAGGTGGCGGTGCTGGTGCCGCCAAACAGACGGCGTCACGTCATCGGCACGCGGGGAGACACGATCCGTCAGCTGCAGCAGCAGTACCCCGCCGTGCGTGTGTCAGTGCCCCTCCCGCAGGACCTCGAGTCCCGGGAAGTGATTATCGAAGGGCCCAAGACACAGGCTGACGCCGTGGCGCTGCAAATCACCCTCCGCCTGCAGGCAATAGAGGAGAAGCTGCGCGAGGCAGAGCAGCTTCGCCAGGAGAGAAAGAGAACGGTGCTAAAGGTGGAGGTGGCACCCCACATGCGGCGCCACGTGGTGGGTCCTCGAGGCGAGACGCTGAAGAGGCTGGCACAGGAACACCCCACCGTCAGGGTGACTGTGCCGCCCCCCAGCGACACTCGGACCACCAGTGTGAGCATTAAGGGGCCACGCAATGAGGCAGCCGTTGTCGCAGACTGTATCATGGCCTGTGTGCAGCCTGCAGGCCAGCGGCAGCGGCAGCGGCTGCCCAACAAGGGAAAGCTGTGAGGAGGCAGCGCACTAATCAAAAAACCCCGTCATTACAAGGACATGACAATTACAACACGCTAGACTAGTTTAGGCTTAGCTAGGTTAGGTTAGGTTAGGTTTAGGTTAGGTTAGGCTTAGTCATACATGTCAAGGTATCTTTGTGTGGGAATAACAATGAAAGTATTTCCTAGAATATCTAGTGACTAGTTTCGGAGCGACAGGCTCCGAAACAGATTCTAAATCTATTAACAGTGGTGTTTCTCAGGTTCTGTCCTGTCACCCACTCTCTTCTTATTATTCATCAATAAACTTCTAAACCAAACTTCTTGTCCTATCCACTCCTACGCTAATGATACCACCCTGCACTTTTCCACGTCTTTTCATAGACGTCCAACCCTTCAGGAAGTAAAAATTTCATGCAGGGAAGCCACAAAATGCCTGACTTCTGATCTTTAAAATCTGCGATTGAGGCAGGACAAACTTAGTATTGTTCAGAGTTTCAAAAACTCAATCCCTCCATCTATCAACTCAACACAACCTTCCAGATAACTATCCCCTCCTCTTCAGTGACATACAACTGTCCCCCTTTTCTACACTGAGCGTTCTCGGTCTATCCTTTACTTCTAAAGTAAACTTTACTTTATTTTTAAGTTACTATCCTTTATTGTCTTAACTACAAACTTCACATCTCATCTCTAGCTAAAACAGTTTCTATGAACTTAGGCGTTCTGAGTCGTCTCCGCCAGTTTTTTTCTCCCCCACCCCCTTACCAGCAGCTCACTCTGTACAGGGGCCTTATCCGTCTATGTATGGAGTATGCTTCACATGTATAGGGGGGGGTGTTACACTTATACGATTCTTTTAGACAAGATGGAATCAGATGTTTTTTGTCTTAGCAACTCCTCTCCTCTAACTCACTGTCTTCAGCCTCTCTCTCTCTCTCTCTCTCTCTCTCTCTCTCTCTCTCTCTCTCTCTCTCTCTCTCTCTCTCTCTCTCTCTCTCTCTCTCTCTCTCTCTATCTATCTGTCTATCTATCTATCTATCTCTCTCTCGCAGTGTTGCATCTCTTGCTATCTTCTACCGCTATTTTTATGCTAACTGTTCTTCTGATCTTGCAAACTGCATGCCTCCCCTCCTCCCACGGCTTCGCTGCACAAGACTTTTCTTTCTCTTACCCATATTCTGTCCACCTCTCTAATGCATGCAAGAGTTAACCAGTATTCTCAATCATTCATCCCTTTCTCCGGTAAACTCTGCAACTCCCTTTCCACTTCTGTATTTCCTCCTTCCTATTTTCAAGAGGGAGGTTTCAAGAAACTTATCCTTTAATTTTTGAAGACCACTTTTTGACTGTTCGGGGACCGGCACCTCAGTGGCCTTTTTTTAATTATGATCTTGTTGCCCTTGGCTGGTGCCTCTCCTTCATAAAAAAAAAAAAAAAATATTGTAACGAAAAGGGAGGAAACGGACAGAAAGGTGCGAAAGGTGAGAGGGAAGGGAAGGAGAAAGGGAGGGAGGCACGCTGGGTCAGCACCTCGCGGCTCTAGTCTCGGGAACGCGAATTTACTCAACCTACACGAATACTGAGGTGTGTGTGTGTGTGTGTGTGTGTGTGTGTGTGTGTGTGTGTGTGTGTGTGCTTTTTTCTGCCACTTTTGCACTTCCAATCTCAAGCATGTTTACAAGCAACTTTACATTACGGCGAGAGCTTCAGCTTCAAAGACACGAGCGATTTAAAGTCGCGGGAGGAAATACATTTGTAACAGAGACCAGCACGAGGCGGAGTGAGGAAACATGGAATGACAAGACTGGGAACATCTACAGCACGAGGATGAGGACGAGGACGAGGACGAGGACAAGGACGAGGAGGAGGACAAAGAGGGGCAAGGGGAGAGAGAGAGAGAGAGAGAGAGAGAGAGAGAGAGAGAGAGAGAGAGAGAGAGAGAGAGAGAGAGAGAGAGAGAGAGAGAGAGAGAGAGAGAGAGAGGAGGGAAGAGAACACAATATCTGAAGGAAATAACTTATGACAATTTCCTGTGGCAAGAACAAGTGTATTTGTGGCCCATACATTGGTTCCAGACATTGTCACCTTTACTGCACAAAGATACGTAATACAGCTTCAGTTGTGCCTTAGTGTTATTATGAAAGGACACAAGATACAGCCACGTCTTCGCTTTGCTGACGAAGTATTGGTTTCTCGTCATTATTACAGTCCAAAGTTCAAAGACGTTGGAGTGATCGCCGCTTCGCCGAGCCCAGACTTGCCAAAAAGCGCGGCGTCACAAAACAGTCAGTCCTGCAGCCTCTCGGAAATACACGGCGAGCAGTCCTGGTTCTTTTAATGGAGTTTTGTTGTTGGGATTAGTTTTGTGGCACGGAATTGTGTTCTCTCCAGATATCACAAATCTTTTCCGTAGTGCTGGACATCACAGGAGCACCGAGCATTGAGGGGAGTCTCTCTTGCAGGTTGTGTAGCGATAAAATGATTGGCCATGCATTGGATTCACATTTCCTCCATGTGAACCCAAGCATCGCGTCACCTTTGTGGTTCCGAGATGCGCAATCATGTGGCCATTTCGCGTCGCTGGTAACGACGAGGCCAGTCTCCTTTTTACTCTGCCCGCCATTGTCAGGGATCAGAGTGCATGCTGTTGTGTTGGGTGTATGTTTTTTTTTTCTTTTTTTTTTTTTATGTGTGTATCAGTTTATCATATTAAGGTCGAGTGTTGTTTCTCAATTTCCGGGTCAATAAGAAATCTTAGAAAGGTGTTTCACGACTGACCACACTGCCTGGTGCTCCTCTTTCCTTCCACTAAGTCAGTAAAGCAGTAATCTATCAGTTGCAATTCTTATTTTCTATATAAATTGAGTATGTGGGTTTTTGAACGTTTCATTATCTTTTGTTTACTATTTTTAACTGGCTATAGCAGAAGGTATGAAGATTTTTGAAGGTGTTTTCCTTCTTCTAAAAGTTTAGTGAGGATTCTGCATCTTTATACAGAAAAAAAAAATAAAATAAATAAAAAAATAACATGGATGTGAAACAAACTTATGAGCTCTGTAGTCTGTGAAACGGTCTGATGAACACCTCAGACGTTCACCACTACGGGTTAATCCTCAGGTCCACGACAAATGACATAATTACAGCGAGATTCAGCCATTCAGTACAGACCATCGTCTTTTCCCAGCCACCTCCTGATCCTGGCATATGAATGATGTATTTACGCTGAGTGTAGTTTGTCTAGGAGTCTCGCATGAGGGTCCTCGTCAGGGGCTTTCCAGAAATCGAGATGTATTTCACTGCTGAGCATTGGCCTATTCCTGTGTTCATGAATATCGTAAGAGAAATCCATCTGGAAATTCAGGATAAACATTGGCTCCTGCTTCCCTGCTGGTTAGCTGTGCTTGCTGAATTTATTATTTATTATTATTATTTATCTTGATTACTTCACTGCAGAGGTTATTTTTACTAACAGAGAGAGAGAGAGAGAGAGAGAGAGAGAAAGAGAGAGAGAGTCTACGTAGAGTCGCATTTTACAGGAGTATTTTTAATCACCGCAATAATGTTGTCGTGTAATGCTTATCGGTAAACTACATGCTTTTTAATGATATTTTTCTTGTTATAAGATAATGTAATATTCCACAGCCTGCAAAAAATAAGATTAAACAATTCGCAATTTGACTCAGTGGCACCTCCGAGGCTGCGACAATGCAACCGTGTGTCCGTCATGTCACAGAGCACACCCGCGAGTCCCGTACATTTTCAACTCCACTGACGGGTAAACAAAGCCTTACAATGCATATGTGTATACAACATTTTCTACTTAGAATTACACGTTATTTCACCTCTTTCAGTATTTGCAGAAACTCGCGTTACGCCCTGTATTTATCTCTTCCTCGATCAGAGAGAGAGAGAGAGAGAGATGAGAGAGAGAGAGAGAGAGAGAGAGAGAGAGAGAGAGAGAGAGAGAGAGAGAGAGAGAGAGAGAGAGAGAGAGAGTTGGAGGAAGGATAATGAAGGAATGGAGGAAGGAAGGAAGGAGAGTCTGGAAATCTTATTCATGGTATAAATTTGGTACTTAAAGCTTCCTGGACGAGGCAAGATGGACTCCGAGCCAAAAATGGGAAAGTAAATTTTCAAAAATATATAGAAGCCCATCGAGGCGAACAGGGAAATGAAAAATTGCAACTGAAAATATTAACATGAACCCTCCCACAAATAAATAAATAAATAAATAAGTAAGTAAATAAAATAAGTAAATAAATAAATAAATGAATAAACTGCAGGAGAAAATATCAACTTGAGAAAAAAAAGACAAAATAGACTGTGTAAAATAAAGGAGATAAATGTGTATATCACTGACAACACCATTAAAAGGACAAAAAAAAAAAAAAAAAAAGAGAGGAAAAAAAAAACGATAAAAATTCATATCTAGAGGAAAGAAATTCAAGGAAAAACAGAATAGATATGTATACAAATAGAAACAACATTGGAAGGGAAAATAAATAAAAGGAAAGAAAAAAAAATCACGACCACGAGTAAGGTAATCGAAATAAAAGAAAATTAAAGGAAATACAGACACAAATTACGACAAATAAAGGAAAACAATAATGACAGCAAGAAAATAAAATAAAAAATACCAACACAAAGCAAAACATAACAACATTCATAACACAATAATAATAATTAAAAAAAAAAGTCAATTGATGTCATTCGAATTGTGAAAGTCTCCGCCGCGCATCCAATGACAAAATGTGCAAGAGAAGATCAGGACACAGGTGAAATCGCACCTCAAGACAGAGCAAGAGAAAAGAAGAAAAAAAAAAAATAAATAAATAAATAAAAAAAAATAAGATACAGAAACATGACAGATTGTGGACATGAAAAAAAAAAAAAAGCATTTTAAACCCTTTCACTGCTAGACAAATTTTCTTCTTTAATACCTATAACTTTTTAGGACGCTAGTTTTGTGCTAAGCCAAATAAGGTACTTTTATTCCGGCACCATGGAAGTGCTGGGAGAGAGGGAAAAAACAGAAGGAAAAAGGGGAAACTCATATTTTATACCATTTCAATAAGAGTATTAATGGTTATTTTCATTCATTCTTGAGTTACAACATGGGGAAGAGAAAGTTTTTTTTTTCTTTATATCATTTTTTTTTTTTTCATTCTAAATCAAAGTTGATTTTAATTTCAAGTTCCTTTGATATTTCGAATAACAGATGCTTTCATTTCTACGTGACTTTGAAGGGGATGAAAGACATTGATTTTCTATATCATGAACAATGTTAATTATTTTTCTGATTTATCTATTAATCCTACACCTCAGGAATGAGTCAAACAGTGTGGCAAACTTCACTTTCTCCCTGTCTGAAAGTATTCCAGAAACGTGGTGAAAAAAACGGCAGGGAATTTCATGATCATTAATCGAACAAAAATCAATATATGAACGAATCAGCTGCTTCATGTCAAGGGTTTGCAAAGACCGAGAAGTGAGGATGGAACAGCACGAAGTAGTTGCCAGTACTGATGGGGATGATGATGATGGCAATAATGATAAGGAGTGTGCCAAAAATTATGTTAAAAAAACATGCTAAAAAAAAATTATGAACACGACAAAAATAATGATGAAAATTACTTCCTGTGACCTCTAAACATTTACACACACACACACACACACACACACACACACACACACACACACACACACACACACACACACACACACACACACACACACACACACACACATCACATAAACCCAGTCATTATTCCATCAATCAAAAATTTACACACACAACACAAGAGTAAGAGTAGTAAGAGTAAGAATACACTTCAACACGCCTTACACTGGACCAACAAAATAATACACACTTCATCTCACACTTAACGCACATCACTGACAGAGAGAGAGAGAGAGAGAGAGAGAGAGAGAGAGAGAGAGAGAGAGAGAGAGAGGAGAGAGAGAGAGAGAGAGAGAGAGAGAGAGAGAGAGAGAGAGAGAGAGGATGTGTCAAAGTTAATCCAAAGCTTTACGTTCTAATATCCAGACGTACGTTCACCTCCATCATTCCAATTGCCTTGTGCTTATCTTGCTCTGGGTCTCATTAGGAAAGGTTGGGATTTGATGGCGGGGGAGGTGAGTCGGTTGTCCTTTTTTTTTCCTATCTATCTATTTATTTATTTACTTATTTATTATTATTATTATTATTATTATTATTATTATGTGTGTGTGTGTGTGTGTGTGTGTGTGTGTGTGTGTGTGTGTGTGTGTGTGTGTGTGTGTGTGTGTGTGTGTGTGTGCAGCCTTAGGAGGGAGGGAGGGAGGGAGGGGTGGGGGGAGGGAAAGAAATAAGTAAAAAAGAAAGAAAGAAGGAAAAAAATAAAGAAAAAAGAAAGGAAGAAAGAAAGAAAAGGAAAAATAACCCACGACTAAAAGAAAACAGGGGAGGGAAAGGAAGAGAAAATTAAGGAAATTATGAAATAAAAAAAAAGTAAAGTATAAAAATAAAACATGCGTACATACATTTCTACAGACAGACAAACATACACACACAAAAAAAACAAGACTGACAAAAAACTAAAAAAAAAAAAAAAAGAAGCAAAGCATAAAGACAAACAGACACACAGACAGACAGGACAAGGAAGCGGACAGTTATATAGACATTAAAAAGACAAAACTCAAAAATAAAGAAAAAAGTTAAGAAAAAATAAAGAAAGCTGCAGAATAAAAAACACTTTACTGTGAGTCGCTCCATTCCAGGTTTTTAATACTAGACTGGCAAAACTGGCAAAACATTTAGCACAAAGCTATTGTGGGAACTACTGATGTTCAGGAAAAAAGTGTTGGCCCAGGGCTGGTACTCGAAGCGTCATCCTTCCTGGTCCTCGGCATATAGAGTAGGATGACCAGTTCCTTTTTCCACAGTCTTTACGTTACCAATCACAGTTGACCGGCTCCTATTTAAGGCTGGGTAAACCTAGGAGCAGGCAATCGTCTCAAAAAAATTCCAGCTGCCACTAGGATTCGAGTCCGATACTTCCTACACTGTAGTCAGACGCGCTACCGACTGAGCTACCGCATAACATAACATAACAAAGAGAGAAAAGATGGGGAGGGAGAAGTGGGGATAGTGGGAAGAATAGGGGGGTGATAAGAAGGGAATTGTAGTAGGAAAAATAGTCACTGGAGCTTAACCCAGGCGCAATTTGAATTAGGAAGGACATTTTTTTTTTTTTTAACGTGTTATATTCATTCTAAGATGGCAAGGGAGACAAGCTACCGCGGTCCAGACATCATGCTTATACTAAGGCCTGGAGAGAGAAAGAGAGAGAGAGAGAGAGAGAGAGAGAGAGAGAGAGAGAGAGAGAGAGAGAGAGAGAGAGAGAGAGAGAGAGAGAGAGAGAGAGAGAGAGAGAGAGAGAGAGAGAGAGAGAGAGAGAGAGAGAGAGAGAGAGGAATTTTGAATTTATTGTCATTTTCCATTATTACAATGGTTGTTCTTCCATAAAGAGTGTATATACATATAAAAGAAAATCATACCTACTAATTCTTCCAATAAGATGCAAGTCATACAACTGGCAGCAAAAAAACAAACAATAAGTATATAAAAATAACACATAAAATAGAATTATCAAGCAGTTAAAATTTCTAAAAGTAACATAAACTAAGTAAATTAAAAGCTATGTATCTATTCTATATTGTAATTAAAATCCAAGAGGAAGATCATGGTGCAACATGTGACGTTTGAGGCTTGTCTTAAATGTTTGAGCATTTGTCGTAATTTTAATATCTGGGGGCAAGGCATTCCACACTCGTGGTCCTTTAACAGACATTAATCTTTGGCCGTAGTTCGTGTTGGTTCTTGGTATATGGAAATTGTGTTGTTGCCTCGTGCTTCTTTGACTGACCTGACTCACGGCTGGGATGGTGAATAACCAATTAGGGAACTTATTATAGATAATATTATACATAAATATGCACTGTTCATATTGAATCCTTTTGTTAACATTTAGCCATCTTAATTCATCTAGTATTGGAGAAGCATGATCATACCTTGATCTTCCTCCTACAGCCACTTTTGCCGAAAAATTATACAGTTTTTGCACTCTCTTTTGCTGAGTTTTATTGGCAGAGCCCCATATCATCATGCCATAGTTAATAACGCTAAGGACAAGTGTTTGAATAACAATTTTTCTGGCCTTACTGCTAAAAAGCTCTTTTATTCTATTGATGAACATCAGTACTCCGAAGGCTTTTTTAGTCATCTCAGTTATGTGTGTGTCGAAGAGCATATGTTTATCAAAGAATACACCCAAATTTTTCAAGGAGTCACAGGCTGGATGCATGTGTCACCAGCGTGTATCACAGTATCATTGGGTATTCTAGAAAGTAAATTCGCTACCAATGAACATGCACTGAGTTTTATTCATGTTAAGTAATAAACCATTTCTATTAAAGTATCTTTTAATTTTTTCTAAAGTTTCTTCAGTTTTTCTTATGAGATCAGGCAAGTTTTCAACTGAGTTTGAAAGTATAATTTGTGTGTCGTCTGCATATTGCACTAGGGAGCAGTCTTTTACTTGTGTGCTGAGGTCATTGACATATATAGTAAATAATATAGGGCCTAAAATAGATCCCTGAGGAACGCCAAAACTTACGTTCAGCTTTAAGGATACATTGTCTCCAACACGAACTGATTGCGTTCTATTGCTTAAATAATGACTAAACAAGAATGAGTCAATTCCCATTTCGTACATCTTATCCAATAAAATGTTGTGGCTGACACTATCGAAAGCTTTCGACAAGTCACACAAAGCAAGTAAGGATATCTTCTTACTGTCCATGTTTTCGTAAATAGTATTTGTAACTTTAGTTAGAGCCGTGATGGTTGATAAGTTAGGTCTAAATCCATGTTGTGTACAGTTAATCAAGTTATTTGACTCCAAGAAGTTTGTTAACTGCGTGGCTATTACCTTTTCAAGAATCTTGGACAGAATTGATAGTAATGAAATAGGTCGATAATTGCCCGGATCATCAGATGCTCCGCTTTTATAGAGAGGCGTAACGAGAGAATGCTTCCATGCAGTGGGGAAAACACCTGTGACAATGCAAGTGTTTATAATACATGTAAGGTATGGTGTCACGACAGGTAATGCATCTCTTAAAAATCTAAAAGAGATCTCGTCTGATCCACAAGAATTAGTTTTCTTTAATTGCTTCATTGTAAGGATTACTGTGGCAGCATCCACGGGCTGCGGTCTGAAAAACTCAACATTATGCGATATGGTTGGAGTTTGGAGATATTCATTATTCGTGTCCTCACCCATACCCTGTTGTGACTTTTCAAAAGCTTTCTTTCCAACATTTACAAAATATTCATTTAGTTCATCCACTTTGCTGGCCATAGGTAAAGACTTACTGTTCATGGACTAAGAGAGAGAGAGAGAGAGAGATAGAGAGAACACTTAAACAGAGGAACCAACTTTGAATTTATACAAGAGAAACTCACTGTGGAAAATATTAAAAGGTAGAGCGATTAAAGAGAGGAAGAATTCATTGTTTTTTGCATTACTGAGATTACTAAGATTCATTTCGCTGGATTACCAAAGAAAAAAAATAAGAAAACTCGCTGCGGGAATGACGTATGGCGATTGAAAAATGGAAAAAAAAATTTTTCCTACACTATTGTTACAACTATGAAATTTGCCCTGCATTGCAAAAAAAAAAAAAAAAAAAAAGAAAACAAACCCATTGCGGAAATAACAGATAGGACAGGAAAAAAATAAATAAATGTTTGCTGCACTACTGTTACAGCTAAGATTCTTTCCCATGCATTACAAAAAAAAAAAAAAGGAAATCCACTACAGAAATAACAGATACGGCGATTAACGAATGAAGAAAAAAATAAATGCCTCCTGCATTGCTGTGATTAATAACAGTCTTTTTTATGGCATTGAAAACAAATAATTTAATTAAACCATACAATATACACAAATAGGCCGCTGCGGAAACATACATTCAACAATTACAGGAAAAAAAAAAAAGTAAAAGTTCTCACAATCTCTTACAACCGAGACTTTTTCTTTTTTTCCCGCAGATTATCACATTTTCCGTCAGGGATCTCAGGGGGCGGCGGAGCGTCATGAGGGGCGCCGCGCCAGCCATTACGCTCCCCCAAGGACTCAGCACAAAGGCAGGGGGAGGGGGCACTCTTATCTTATTATCGCCGCGGGGGATGAACGCTTCACTCATGCTTAATTAACACGCTTCCCGCTCAGCTGAGGACGAGAACCACCTGGACTGCTAAAGGGAGGGAAGTAAGAGCTCCTGTGAGGTATCAGGTGAGCAAAGGCGCCATTTCAGCTTTCCAGGTAAACACGAGAATCAACAAAACTAATAATGTTGAGAAAGGCAGCAGTCCTATGCCACTCAGGTGTGCAATGTGATCGGGACATTTTCCTCTGGTTAAGGAAGGTGGCATTTCAACTTTCCAGGTTGTTCAATCAGTTCTCAGACACGAGAGACAAGGTGACTTGTGAACTGAAGAAAGACAACTCCTTTATTACTTAGGTGACCAATGTAAATAGAGCGCTTTTCTCGTGAACAAAGGTGGTATTTCAACTTTCTAGATAGTTAACTAATCAATTATTATTTTTTTTTCCAGATAAACACGAGAAACAAAACGATTAATGAACTGGAGAAAGGCAAAAGTTCCATATTGCTAAGGTGAGCAATGTGAAAAAGCTATCAGCTATTTTCTCAGGTGAACAAAGATGGCATTTCAATTTCCCAGGTGAACAAGTTGAACCACGAGGAACATCGTAACTAATAAACTGGAGACAGGCAGAATTTCTAAACCACTCAGGTGAACAATATGAACCAATCACAAGATACTTTTCAGGTGAGCAAAGATAACATTTCAACTTTCCAGGTTAATAAATATATTCCTAATTATGCTTTTTCATCTTTCTGCGTCTTATATAACAGAGGAACATCAAGACACCCAAAGAGTTAACTAAACTGACCAACCTATTCTGTCCGCCTCTCTAATGCAGGAGTTAACTAGTATTCTCAGTCATTCATCCCTTTCTCTGGTAAACTCTGGAACTCCCTGCCTGCTTCTGTATTTACACCTTCCTCTGACTCGAATTCCTTCAAGAGGGAGGTTTCAAGACACTTATCCTTCAGTTTTTGACTACCGCTTTGGACACTTTTCTGGGATTGGCATCTCAGTTGGCTTTTTTTCTTTTTTTGTTGCCCTTGGCCAGTGTCCCTCCTACATAAAAAGAAAAAAAACTTCCGTTCCTTTTCTTCTCAAAGTTCATGAAAGCGAGAATGAAGCATATTTTGTTGTTTTCATTTTGCTTTCTGTATTTTTTTATCCAGAGAAATGAAGAGGTAAAAAAAAAAAGCATATAAAAGTTGTAAAATAAAGTGTTTTGTTTAGTACAGACTAAATTAAAGGAGACGCTGGATGAGAGAAAACACTGAACAACAGACAGCAGACAAGAGACAAGACAAGTAAGCATGAGAGCAAAAAATATTGTCAGGAAATGTAACCCAGCAACTCCCTGGTAACGGAGGAAAAAAAAAGAGAAAAAATTGAGAAGTCTTGTGTTCTTCCACGCACCACAAGGGAAAAAGAGTCACTCAGGGATCACTTAACATATCAAAAACGACAATAACAACACCAACACGTCCACTACCCGACAAAACTCCGGAAAGTGAAGAGAAAGGGAAGGACAAATGGAGGAGGAAGAGTTGAAAGGGGAGGGGGGGAGTGGAGAAGTGGAGGGTTCTAGAAATTGGGAGGAGAAGGAGGAGGAGGAGGAGGAGGAAGGACAGAAAGTTGTAAGAGGTGGAAGGGACAAAGAAGAGCAGTAAGTGAAAGAAAAAGTGAGGAGGAAGAATACGAAAAAAAAAATAATAATTAAAAAAAAAAGATATAAAAGATGAATAAAAAGGAAAGAAAGGAAGGTAAAATTGGAATATGGAAATTATAGAAAAGACAAATATGAAAGAGGGAAAAGAAGAAAAACAAAAAGAAGGATAGAAGACAAGAATGAAGTGCTAGAAATAGACACAGTGAATGGAGGAAAGAAAAACGTGAAAAAAGAAGAAAAAGAAAAAGAAAAAAGAAAAGAAAAATGAGGGACGATGGAATTGAGACGGTGGATGGAGGAGGAGGAAGAAACGTAATAGAGACAAAATAGGAAGAGAGAGAGAGAGAGAGAGAGAGAGAGAGAGAGAGAGAGAGAGAGAGAGAGAGAGAGAGAGAGAGAGAGAGAGAGAGAGAGAGAGAGAGAGAGAGAGAAAGAGAGGAGAAGAGGGTCCCAGGTGCTAACAGGAAATGAACAGAATGAAATGTAGAACTGGGAAGAGAGAGAAATTAGAGGGAAAGGCAGAGAAGAGGAGGTAACAGTCCAAGATGGAGGAAAGAGAAAGGTGAAAGAGGAAAGAAAATCTAGAGAGGGAAGAGGGAAGGGAGGAGAGACAAAGGAAGATAATGTAATGGAATAAATGGAAAACGTTAGAGAAAAGAGGGAAGAAAGATGGAGAAGGAAGATTAAATAATAAATAAACGAAAATCTACACAAAGGAAGGAGAAAGAAGGATAGAGGAAGAAGATAAAACAAGATAAAGAAGGGAGGAGGAACAAACAGAAGAGATAAAAGAACAGAACAAACGAAAATCGAGAGAAGGAAGGAAGGAGATAGATAATGAAAATTAAATAAGCTTCAAAATCGAAAGGAAGAAGAGAGAAAGAGAGCCTGAAAAAAAGGGAGGTAAAAATAACGTGGGAACCGAAAACCAAGAGTAAAAAAAAGGAAGGAAAGAAGGAAGGATAAAGGAAAATAAAAAAAATATGTTGAAAATCGAAAAGGAATAAAGGAAGAAAGGATGGAACAAGGGAGATAAAGTATCTGGGTAAAAGAAAAAAAAAGGAAAAGAAGGGAGAGGGAAGGATAGACAAGGAAAGAAAATAAGCAATGAAAATCAAAAGAAGAAACAGGGATAAACAAAGAGATAAATTAATAATGTAAAGAGAGAGAGAGAGAGAGAGAGAGAGAGGAGAGGAGAGAGAGAGAGAGAGGAGAGAGAGAGAGAGAGAGAGAGAGAGAGAGAGAGAGAGAGAGAGAGAGAGAGGAGAGAGAGAGAGGATGTGCCGAGAGGAAGTGTTTGTGTAATAGGAGTGAAATACTTTCCTTCTTTTCCAGATATTTATGTTCACTTTCTGACAAGAGACAAGAGAAACAAGAAGAGCAACACACACACACACACACACACACACACACACACACACACACACACACACACACACACACACACACCAACTGACAAGCAAGGAGACAGAGACAAAAAGACATATCCTTTTAACCGAAACTAACAAGAACTAACGGAATGTCACACACCTTTACACACACACACACACACACACACACACACACACACACACACACACACAATACTAGCATGTACGTAAGAGGCAATCAGCTCAAGCTCCACCGTCTCATCTCCTGCAGAGCTCCTCCTTCTCCTCCTCCTCCTTCTCCTCCTCCTGCTCCTCCTCTTCTTTCCTCCTCCACTTCCATCCTTTGCAGTCTCTTATTCTTCATCATCTTCATTTTAATTTTCATCCTCTCTCTCTCTCTCTCTCTCCTCTCTCTCTCTCTCTCTCTCCTCTCTCTCCTCTCTCTCCTCTCTCCTCTCTCTCTCTTCTCTCTCTCTCTCTCTCTTCCCCTGACTTGAGCGTGAAATTGCCACTCCGCTCCTCTCTTCTATCCTCCTATCAACTCCTCCCCCTTCCTCTCCCCTCCTCTGCTCTTAGATACGCTGCGCCCAGTGGCTTCTCCCGCCCTCTGTTTGCATCACGTACAGCCAAGATGCAGGAACGAGTCATTTGGGAAGGGCAGGTAAATGGTAAATATGGAAGGTATGAAGAGGTGGTGATGAAGCTTGGACAAAACAATGAGTCACTTGGGTTGGGAAATTAAAGGTGAGTCAAATAGTTACGTCTGCTTTTGTTTTCTTTCTTTCTTTCTTTCTTTTTTTTTTCACGCTATGTATGAAGAGTCTACACACACACACACATATACACACACACACACACACACACACACACACGTACGTTTTCGGTAACTATCACTGCCAACTTCACCATTACAAACTCCCTTCATTACCAAGCGAATTTATTAACCACCATCACCACCCGCCGCCGCCACCGCCACCACCACTACCACCGCCGCCCACCATAACCATCACCTCCAGACAGGCGCCATTGCCATCACCACCACCGCCCAGAAGCATCACCACTGCCGTGTCTGTCATTTGTGTGCAGCACCAGGGAACGGACTCAGACCAAGAGGAGGAGGAGGGAGGAAGAGGAGGAGGAGGATTAGAAAGGAAAACCAAACAGCAGGAGATATTTTGGTCCTCGGTTAAGAGGCTGGTAGGAGGAGGACAAACAGAACAATTACGAAGACTGGAAATACCACGAAAAAAAAAAAAGTGGATAATTGAACTCTGTATTAGAATAAAAGATATTTGTCAATATGAAGAAAATATACTAAAAGGAAGCAAGGAAGATAAGAGGAGGATAAAAAAAAAAAAAAAAAAAAATCCTCCATTTTTTCATTACTGCACGACAACTTAATTTGAGCCAGTATATTTGTCATCACCAGTACTTTTCTTCCAGACGCAACACTTATATGTATTTTTTTTTCCATATATAATAAATTTTGTAGAATAACCTTCAAATCAACAAAATGACAGTTAATCCTTCACTTTCTTCTCCTTACAATGAAGAGAAGCTTTCAATGCACATTTTAAAATAGTAATACATTAAAATATACATAGCTTAATATTCATACCTTGAAAACCGTAATGCATTTTAAATATACATAGTTCAAGAGTGATTCCATTTTTTCCTTCCTCTTGTTGCCCTACGCCAGTGTTCCTCTTACGTGAAAAATCGTAATACATTCCTTTCATTAACAAAAACACACCCAATTCCATGTCCCTATAACTTTGACAACGAGCGGCAACTCACTCAACTAAATCCAAATTAATATTGAAACCCTCGAGTGCAGAGAGAGATCACCTTTCACTTCACCCCACTCACCTCAACATTCACTTCTACATTCATTGCTCACCCACGCACACACTCCACTCTCTCAGTCACCGCAATAAACGGCTCCCCTTTTTTTTTTTTTTTCCCCGCAGTAAGCTTATACGATCCACCACCACATAATTCCAGTAAATCACACACATATCCAGCCTGTCCGTGTCCTGTCCGTGTCCAATCGGTTTTCAAAAGATACATCAAAATCACCATGTTTTTTTTTTTTTTTTTTCTCAGATATCCTCGCTTCATATTCACTGGCACTCAGTGATACGTTCAGTTATTCATCCACTCATAACTATTCACATTTACTCATTACACTTCGCCCTCTTTTGGATAAGCCTTTTTTTTGACTGCTAAATTCAGGGAATGGCGCCTCAGTGGGTTTCTCTCTCTCTCTCTCTCTCTCTCTCTCTCTCTCTCTCTCTCTCTCTCTCTCTCTCTCTCTCTCTCTCTAGTCCAGTGTTCGCAAAATGCACCCAAGTTTATCTCTCTCTTCCCCCATTTGCCTTTATTTTCCGCGGCTCTCACCTCCTCTCACCCCGCCCCGCCCCGGCCCGCCTCGTCCCGCCCCTCCTCCTCCCCACCTGAAGTCTACAAGAGCAGGGGAAGGAAAAAAGCAATATTATCACTTTCCGTTTCCTCACCTGCCTCCGTCCCCTCCACCCCACTCTCTTTTCGCCTCCCCTTCCTCCTCCTCCTCCTCTTCTTCTCTACCATCTCTTCTTCATCTCGTCTTTAAATATTCTGTCTTTCTTATCTTTTTTTTTCTATCTACGTGTGTTTCTTCGTTTCTCCTTTATCTTCTTCCTCCTCCTCCTCCTCCTCCTCCTCCGTTTTTTCTTCCTTCTCTTCCCTACATTTTTCTCTCCTCTTCACATCATTTTCACTCATAATAATTCTCAATTTTCTTTTCTTGTTTACATGTACTGTTTTTTTATGTTTCTCTCCATCATATTTCTTCTCTTCTCTACTGTCTTTTTTTTCTTTCATTTCCTTTTCACATCTTCTTTTCTTTTCTTATCCATGAGCTTCTTTTTTTATGATTCTCCTTCTCTTCTTCTTCTTCCTCCTTCCCCTCCTCCTCCTCCTTCTCTTTTATTTCTCTCTTTCGTCCTCCTACTCAGATCATCCTCATTCTTCCTTTTTTTTTCCTTCATGTCGATTTTCTTTCCCTCCTCCTCCTCCTCCTCCTCCTCCTTTGGTCATCACCTCTCTTTCCTCCAATAGAATTCTCTCCCGCATCTCCTTAATTTCCACCTTTCGTTCTAGTCTCTACCCTTGGAATCCCTCCCCGACCCTTCTCCTCCTCCATCAACATCCCTCTTCCTCCTTTCCTCTCAATCTCTATTTCTCTTCGTATTTGTAATTTTTTCCCTACTCCTTCTTTTCCTCCTCTTTTTTTTCTTTTACTTATCTTCTTTACCTCTCTTTCTTACATTTTCCACTTAAGATTGTTTTTTTTTACTCTTCTCACCAAACGGTTCTTCTTTTCTTGTTCCTGTTCTTCGTCATTTCATATATTCACTCTTGATCATCATTTTTAACTTCCTTTCCTTATGCTCTCCATCTCTGGGTCTTCTCTTTCACACTCTCCTTCAAAAAACACAACTTTCTCCTCCTCCTCCTCTTCCTCCCCCTCCTACAGTTTCCAGCCTTAGATATATTCCACCTCCTTCAAAAGCAGTTCTTCATCTTCCTTCTCCTCCTACAGTTTCCAGCCTTATATATATTCCACCTTCTTCGAAAGCAGTTCTTCATCTTCCTCCTCCTCCTACAGTTTCCAGCCTTATATATATTCCACCTCCTTCAAAAACAGTTCTTTATCTTCCTCCTCCTCCTCCTCCTCTTCCTTCTCCCCAAAATATTTACTCCGATGACAAAAACTGGAGGCGACCCGTTTGTTCCTCTCCTCGACTCTCCCTTTGGCCAACAAAACGAATCACTTGACACACACACACACACACACACACACACACACACACAGTTGAGTCATGAGCTGGTTTGCTTCTTCGGTTAAGACGACTAAACAGAGAGAGAGAGAGAGAGAGAGAGAGAGAGAGAGAGAGAGAGAGAGAGAGAGAGAGAGAGAGAGGTGTTGTGTTCAGTGTATCCGTTACGAGTTTATCTTTATTTTGCAGAGTTTTGTGTGTGTGTGCGTGTGTGTGTGTGTGTGTGTGTGTGTGTGATGAAGGATGATAAAAATGTCAAGCTTTGGGTAACAAAAAACAACAAAAAAATCGTTCAAAAACATAAATAAATAAATAAATAAATACAATAAAAAACAAATAAAACAATGAAAGAAAATAAAGAGGCAAATAAAAATAAAATAATAAATAAAGGCTTCCTTCTATGTCGTACTTTAAAAGAAAACGGGAGGAGAAGAATGGAAAGAGACAGAAGCCAATTTATTTATTTATTTTTATTTTTTTTTTTTCTCTCTGAGGTGTGTTGATGTTCCTCTTCTGAAACACCTCAAGTCGTAAGCAGGATGAAACAGAGAAACAAAAGAGAATTGCAGACTTTACGAGTAGAAAAGAAAAGAAGAGAGAGAGAGAGAGAGAGAGAGAGAGAGAGAGAGAGAGAGAGAGAGAGAGAGAGAGAGAGAGAGAGAGAGAGAGAGTCCTAACATAACTTACATTAAAAGCGCTATGCAAAACACGAAGACGCCTATAAAAACTAAATAAATAAATAAACAAATGAAAATAATCGAGAGGATATATTTTCCTATTTGTAGGTAATGCAACGCTGAAAGGACGCAGTGGAACAAAAGGCAGCGTTCAAGAATATGCTGTCACTGAAAAACATTGTGTCGAACAGCGCTCAAATACACATAAGAGTTACAGTGTTTAGAGTAAAGGAATGAGAGAGAGAGAGAGAGAGAGAGAGAGAGAGAGAGAGAGAGAGAGAGAGAGAGAGAGAGAGAGAGAGAGAGAGAGAGAGAGAATGTCCTAACGTAAAATAATATAATACAAATCAGAATTGTAGAGATAAACGGTAGAAGGGATGAGAGAAAAACCTAATTTAACCTGAGAGAAGCTTAATTCAACCTGAGAGAAGCCTAATGTAACCTTAGAGAAGCCTAATGTAACCTGGGAGAAACCTAATGTAACCTGAGAGAAGCCTAATGTAACCTGAGAGAAGCCTAATGTAACCTGAGAGAAGCCTAATGTAACCTGACATAAACACTCATATTTCCTCTGTGGACTAATGGCGAGGCGAGGAAGGTGTGTGTGGATTTGAACTGAAGTGAAAGACGAGTGATTTGAAAGTGGTATCTCAAGAGTGGCTGTTCTTTTTGTCACTTGGAATGGAAGAAAGGGACGTGAGGCTTTACATTATATGAAAAGAAAGTTGACACTAACAAACTGGAAGTGTTAGTGACTTTTGGAGGAGTTATTAATGTAAGGAGAAGAAGGTACGAGAAATACAGGTTAAGTCAACGGAAAGATAAACTAAAACAAGACAGCGGCCACAGACATACCAATCCAACAAGGTTTTACTTACTCGTTTATAGAATCTCAACTTCGCTTCCTTGATTCTCACCTCAGCAAGTGTAATCACAAGCCAATCACCTACACAAACAAGCAACTTCCCATATGGCCTCCATACTTATCTCTCACCTGACAAGCTTAACTACTTTACCTGCACTCTGATCACCATTGCATCCTAATCACTCACAATCTCACGACTTACACATTAATTCCATCCACTGAGTAATAATTTAACATTGTTTCCATTAGCAAACTCTTACCTTCACTCCTTCACGCCTCCTTCAGCGTCCCGCCACGAGTCCTCAACTCCTCAACCTCTCTCTCTCTCTCTCTCTCTCTCTCTCTCTCTCTCTCTCGCTGCTGGTGGTAACAGGGCCCGAGCGCGGACGACAGGCTGGAAGAACACGAGACAATGATCCATGTTCTGCAGCACTTCTGCGCCGCACCTCCACTTAACAGATAAGACTCGAAATGAAATTGCACAGGTTCTCAAAGATATCTTTATGGTTCTAGTGACAGACTAACACGATCTCTATATTATTAATCTCTCTCTCTCTCTCTCTCTCTCTCTCTCTCTCTCTCTCTCTCTCTCTCTCTCTCTCTCTCTCTCTCTCTCTGTTACTACTAATACTACGACGAACCGAACACTACTATTACTACTACTAGTGCTACTACATCTGAATTAATATATATATATATATATATATATATATATATATATATATATATATATATATATATATATATATATATATATATATATATATATATATATATATATATATATATATAATACATATATATATATATATATATATATATATATATATATATATATATATATATATATATATATATATATATATATATATATATATATATATATATATATATATATATATATATATATAATACATATATATATATATATATATATATATATATATATATATAGAGAGAGAGAGAGAGAGAGAGAGAGAGAGAGAGAGAGAGAGAGAGAGAGAGAGAGAGAGAGAGAGAGAGAGAGAGAGAGAGAGAGAGAGGAAATATTTGTCACTTTTATAAATGATGCGTTATCAGATAAACTTGGAAATTTACCACTTTAAGAATTAACACGTCAGTGACACACACACACACACACTCTCTCTCTCTCTCTCTCTCTCTCTCTCTCTCTCTCTCATCTCTCTCTCTCTCTCTCTCTCTCTCTCTCTCTCCCTGTGTGTGTGTGTGTGTGTGTGTGAGAGAGAGAGAGAGAGAGAGAGAGAGAGAGAGAGAGAGAGAGAGAGAGAGAGAGAGAGAGGAGAGAGAGAGAGAGAGAGAGAGGACATGCATGGGTGGGCACAAGGAGTAGTAGTATTCATACACGCCAGAGTGAGCACCGCAACTAGATCTTTTTTTTTTGTGTTGTTTTTCCCACTCTACATAAAGTGTAAAGATCAAATGACTTGGAACATTTCATTCCACATTTCCCTTACTGCATATTTATATGTAAGATTTACGCAGGCAGTTACTTATTCTATTTATTTGTTTATTTTGTTTACTTATTTATTTATTTTTGTCAACGTTTCATATTTCAATTTTGTTCTCTTGGATAATTAACAAGTAGAGCTTCCACATTATGTTGACAAAATTAGTAGTGTCAAATTAAAGTAACATTGTATGACGCTAAAATAAAAAATAAAATAAATAAATAAATAAATAAAATAAAAGTGCTTATTGCTTGCTTGGATGCTGCACAAGGTAATCTCTTATACTAACTGTTAACGTATCTTGTGTGGTGAAGACTGGTGCTATTGCATTGTATGTGTTGCAGCTGTTTACATGTGAAAAGCTTTATTCATAAAGTATATTACAATATATATTTGTATCTTTTGCTTAATTTCAGTATGTCTGTTTGAATAACTTTAGCTTATTACGAATCTTACCTTATTACTAATTTGTTCCTGACTCTTGGACTTGTACCAAACAGGACGTATACCAAAAAAACTTTTCTCTATCAGAAATACAGAGGGTGTCCGAGTTACGAGGTAACGAGTTATGAATGTTCAGAGATACGAGCAGTCTACTCGCAAAATGAAACTGTGCTCTCGATATTGTTCTCTTGGCTAGCCTGAAGTTCAAATGTGGCACTATGCGCCATATTTAGCTAGTATGCTGCTTCGCCACTACCCACGCAGCACAGCAGCACAGCGAATAATAATAAATAAATAAATAAATAAATAAATAAATATAAATAAATAGATAAATAAAATTACCTGTCAATCCAAAAAGCAGTAAACAGCAGTCTCAAGCACAGCAGTGCAGCAGCACAGCAGCACACCATCATAAGGCACCATTGTCAACTGAGGAGAGTGAAGCCAGTGCCTCCTCCCAGTACTTCCAAAATGAAAACACGTCACCAGTAGCCAGCGCTCACTACCTCTCAGAAAGGAACATCGCTCACCCATGCAGGTGGGGAGCATGTGCATCACCCCCAACCTACACCGGCAGTTCCCACTCTTAGGCCACCCCCTTTATTCCCAGTCTCCTCCCCCTCCTGCTTCCCATTCCTCCCCTGAAACCTACGCCCGCATCGCCTCGACCCCAGCAGCGAGGCCTCACCAGGGTGTTGGAGGACCACTTCTCACTCGTGGGGGGGTCAACACAGATCAAATGTAACAAGGCCACGTCTTTCGCATCCTGGACAACGATTAGTCTCTAATTCCCGTGAGAGGCACACAGTTCCCCACTACACACATTACAACCATGCAAAACATGTGGCTAACTATTCTCGCAGTTTCTTACCAAGCATCAGAAAACAACAACACACACAACAAAAAGATAGGATTCTTTAACTGTGGGGAATTTAATCACATGCAAGGAAGTTGTAGATTTGACCATAAACTCCAGTGCCAACAATGCCATTCCCTGGGACATAAAAACAAACTTTGTAGTTACTATCGTTAAAATCTTGGCGATGACGAACCTGCCGCTGTGAACTCAAAGAAGGATTCGCTAATTGTAGAACATATTAATGCACAACCATTGATATCAAGTTTAGATGAAGTAAAGTTATTGTTAACCGACAGAAGCATTGATGCTTTGTGTGAGTGAGACATGGCTGCATGCAGACACTCCAGGTGGTTATGTTCACATTGATGGAGATATGGTATTTAGATGTGACAATGGACGAGGTGGTGGTGTCTGCATGCATGTAAAAAGTACTTTAAATCCTTCTCTCATTATACTAGGTGTGCCAGGACAGGTAGGAGTGGAAGACGTATGGGTTCAGATGCAATGCAGGAAGCTGCCTGCCATTGTCATTGGATGTGTGTATCGACACCCTAAAGCTTTAGCCTCATCCTTTGACAACATACAGGAGGTTTTCAAGGTGGTGTGTTTGCGAGGCAAAAGTGTTTTTATCTTGGGTGATTTTAATGATGATATGTTGATATAAGGAAATAGAATTAGCAAAATAATAAGAGATAAGTTGATTCAGTTTTATTGATAAACCCACAAGAAAAACCTGACATTGAGCTACTCTACTGGATCTTATTATCACTAATAAACCTGAGGTAGTTTTATCCCTTGACGTGGTCCCTCAGTTAATTGCAGATCATGATCTCGTGTCCGTCGCTATAAATGTAAGAAAACCTCGCAAAATACCGGTGATAAAAAGCCTCCCTGATCTGAAGCACTGTGATAAAGACACTTTCTGTTTGCTGCTTTTATACAATGTGTATTGTATCAATAATGTGTTTTTAACTGACGACCTTAACAAATAAGTGTATATTTTTAATGAGGTTTTTAGTTTTCCTCTTGATGTGTGTGCCCCTGTTGTGACTAAAGCTGTGAAAGGCACACTAGCACCATGGATGAGTGGCGATGTTCGTGAGGCAAAGGAGGAACGTAATAGGTTGCAAAGAGAGTTAAAAGTCGGTACAAATAACGTTGGATTGAGGGAACGTTATAAAGCTGCTAAAGCATATCAGAGCACTCATTAATACCTCTAAGGCAGAGCATTATCAAGGTCGTCTAAAAGATTGTAAAGGAAATATCTCTGCAACATGGAAAGTTACTGAGGAAATTATTCCTAATCAGAAAAAAAAAAAAAAACATGATACTCACAATTTTGGTAACGTAAATGAAAAACTGACTTCAATAAATTCTTTTCAAATGTTGGGGAGACTACTTTCAGACGTTCTCAGGAAGAACTAAGAAGTGAAGGGGTAGTAGTAACTGTTCATCATCCTCAAGTAAATACCATTAAAGTGAACTCTGCTTGTAGACCTGAGCCCGTGGACGCTGACACCCTTATCTTAACCGTTAAAGACCTCGATGTAACCAACTCCATCGGGTCGGACGGAATAGCATTAAAGTTTGTCCGGGATGCGCTCAGTGTCACTGTCCTCTCCTCAGCTGTATCATCAACATGTCCTTGGTGACTGGCGTGTTCCCCGAGTCATGGAAACATGCACTGGTTGTCCCCCTGTATAAAAATGGTGATCCCGATGTTGTAACTAAACAATGGTCTCATGTTTAATTCTTGCAAGACTCAGTGTGTTTTTATAGGTAATCGCCAGCTTTTATCTCACACTCCCCCAAACACGACTGTGAATGTTAATGGAAATGTAATACATCCAAGTAAGCACGTGAAAAACTTGTGAGTTTGCTTGGATAGTTACTTGCTTTTTGACGTCCATATTAATGAGCTGAAAAGGAAAGTGGTGGGTATTTTAATGTATGTAAGTTGAATTAGTGAAAACACAGATAAGGACAGCAGGATCATGGTGACACAGGCCCTTGTATTAACCTTAATTAACTGTTGTATTAGAATATGGGGACTACAAATGATGCATTAATGTCTGGTGTGCAAAAGTTACAGAATGCTGCAGTAAGGGTTGCCATAGGTGGAGTTAAGAAATATGATCACGTGTCTCCATTTTATAAAGAACTCCAATGGCTACGAATAAAGCACAAACATGTTTTACAAGTGGCTACAACAATATTTAAGATTTTACGAGGGTTTCATCCAAAATAGTTTTTATCACTATGTAACAGGCAAGCCATCACCAGTAGCGTCACAAGACACAGGCACAAGTTGCTTGTACCGGCCACCTACACACTCTCTGCTGATAGGCGCACTGTCATATTGGGAACCACAGTGTGGAACTCTCTCCCGCTCTCCCTCACACAGGACACATCTATAAACTCTTTTAAGGCTGGACTTGAAAAAAATAAAATAAAATAAATAAATAAAATAACCAAAAATATATTTAGTTAGGTTTGTTTCACCTTGATGTTTTCATTGTAAGTGTACCAGTGTATGTACGTTAACTTAGCATTTTTGTGGTGCATCTATTATAGACGAGTGATCCTCAACTTTATTGTATTTACATTGTTAAATATCACCGGTATTAAATCATATTTGTATACTTGACTACTTGTAAAATGTGTAACAACCACTTTGGTGGATAATAAACAATTTAATCTAATCTAATCTAATCTCTCTCTCTCTCTCTCTCTCTCTCTCTCTCTCTCTCTCTCTCTCTCTCTCTCTCTCTCTCTCTCTCTCTCTCTCTCTCTCTCTCTGTCACAGTGGTGGAAGATATTAGAGGTGGGTGTGGGAGAGGCTTGTTTGAGATTCCAAGTTGTGAGCGCCGCGTCCGTATGACAGCATACAAGCTGTTTTCCCTCATGATGCCCCGACATGGATCTGTAAAAATTAGGTTAGGTTAGGAACATGTTAAGTTAGGTTAGGAATGTTTTTTTTTTTTAAGCTTCCAGTGACAAATTAACAAGATTTCCGCATTACTGACAGGAGAAATACTATTTCAGTATGTTGTTGTGTAAGTCATAGGGTTTTTTTTAATGGTGTTCTTATGGTTCAGATTAACAAGATATCTGCATCATTAACAAGAGAAACACCTTTTTAACGGGTTGTAGTTGCAAGGGTTTTTAATGTTTTTTTTTTTTTTTTTTTTTTTTTTTTTTTTTTTTTTTAGTATTGGCATCATCCGCGTCACCGCCCCCGCAAGACAGATGACGGCGCAAGCAGTCTGGCCTCCCAAGACAACCCTCATTCAGCGGTTGAGGGTCATGACACCACACGCGGAGCTGAAACCATCCCCTTGAGTGTCGGCCCAACACACCACTCACTCTGGTGCCAAGGTTAAGAGTGGTGACTGCCTGAGTGGCGCTGCTTCCCTCAGTGCCTCGGTGGTTAGTGGCGCAGGGGAGCTGACGGACACGCTTTTGTAGGAGTGAGTTTCCTGAGTTTCTGAAGCGAGATATAGACCTTATGAACGTAGATATGTGTAGCGCACCGAAGATAAGGCGAAGCGCAGGCACACAGCAGGCAGACAGCGGGAGACAGCAGCAGCAATAGAGTTGTGTGCCGAGGTGTGGCACACTCAGATCGCGGAGCCATGAAGACAGGCGGGTCGCTGGTCGCTTTGTACTTCGTGGTGTTCGCGGGCAGTACTTCGTGATGTCCTACTGCCTTCAATGTCTCCACTGTAGTTGTGTCAAAGAATTGTGTGGTTTTCCATGTATTTTCACGTGTTTCATGTGTTTATTCGGTGCTTGATCAAGATGTGAGAAACGGTACTCTCTGTGGTCCTTCGCATGCAGTCACCCTGTGTGTTATTATGACTTGTACTGTGTTAATATACTTCATTTATTACGCGGTGATCAAAATATTGTATGTTGTGTGTGTTGATACAAGTGTTTAGTGATGGAGAGTGAGCGTCACTGTGTTACGTGTGGCTCTAAATGAGTCCTCCATATTATCTGAAACAATGTGTAATTCATTGTTTAGTGTACGATTTGCCTCATTCTATTCACTTGACTTGACCTGAACACTGGAATAAGTTATCATGTGCAGTCATTGCTATTAGCTTGCATGTGTAGGCACAACCTGAGTATTTGCAAACCACTAAGAGAGAGAGAGAGAGAGAGAGAGAGAGAGAGAGAGAGAGAGAGAGAGAGAGGTTTCTATAAAAGCATGGCTGCATTATTGCCAAACACTTCCGTGGTGACGCCTCCTCGCCTTGCAGGTTCTCGCAGGAGCCTCAGACAGCTTGTGCCGGGATCTTTTCACTGTAACGTGGGCTGTAGCGGCGGCGGGGGACAGGTGGCGTCTGTGAGATAAATAAACAGAGGTGACACTCAGCGGGAACACGGCTCCCCCTCACCACCTCGCCTTCTCGCCTCCTGGCCAGGGATAAACACTTGACGCTAAACTTGCCCACCACAATATAGTGAGATGGAGCACTTGTGTGTGTGTGTGTGTGTGTGTGTGTGTGTGTGTGTAATCTGCAATACCTGCATTAATTTTTTCTCCTTCACTTCTTTCAGGTGAGCCATCTCTTCTATCCTTGGTAGTTACTTGTGTCTTGCCAAAGGCACTAATGGAGTCACTTCATCCTGTCAACTTTCCCTAATACATCTCAGTAACCTGCAGGTAACCACTAAGTGTCACTGAGCCACAGCATTCATTCTTGCCCGTCGCCACTGCTGTCTTACTGGGTGGAGTCCCTCAGTCACTTCATTCCTTGAGAACTCTCTTACTCTGAGATCTAAGGCATGTATCTCTTCTTTGCTTCTTTCCACACATCCATACCCATTGTAGCTGCTTACTACACAATAACAAGTCTGTTTAATATACAAACAATTCTTATCGTCTTCACATCTCGTTAATCTGTGCCCTTCATTCCCGCCAGCTTCTCTTGCTCTCTCACTGCATTCAAGTTCCCTATAAAAATTATGAGATCTCTGAGGAATGTCTCTCTTTCACTGCCTTTTTTACTCGTCCATCCTTTCATGTCCCCCTTCAGTTATCCATCACAGCCCCTTCATCTTCTGGAAGTCTACAGTGTGTATCAGAAATCTCTAAGGAGTTTCTCTCTTCGTCACTTCTCTTCACTCGTGCAGTTCCTTCATCCTTCGCGGTGTCTCTCGTCTTACCATTAGTTACCCATTGCAATCTCTTCACCGTTGAAAACTCTACAAGTCTGCAAACAATTCCTCTCCTTGTCTTCCTCTCCACTTCTTTTCTCTAATCTCTGGCTGGCCTCTCCTACTCTCGTGTTAGTCTACTACACTCACTTCATTCCGTCAAATTTCTCTACTGAGTATTTGGAATCTGCAACGATCTTCTCTCTCCCTCTTCACTTCCCTCCACCCGCAGGCTCAGAAGGTCTATTGCCCATCAGCTGTTCCTTTCTTATATCTTTACTGCATTGACTGACTGACTAACCTCACTCGAAGCTTTCCTTTCCTCTCCCTTATTGATTTTTTTTTACTCTGACATCACAAGTCACCCAGTATTCTTTCCTCGCCTAACCAGGGCCGTTTCTGGCATCCTGGCGTCTCATGCGAAGGGCTTCTTGGTGCCCCTCTGTCGTGGAACTATGATAGATGGATTCCCAGCCCTCTAAGGGGATTACAACCACTCCTTTCACATTTAAGTGTATCAATCTAGTAAATTTTGAGAGGAAAAAACCTGAATTCGTAAATATGATAGGCTACTTTCTTCAACGTGATTATACACAAGACACAGTAGCAGTGTCTCTTCAAGTTTAGCAATTACAAAGTACACTAATATAACAGAGATAAGAATGAAAATGTGAAAAGTCTGCGAGATGAACAGACCCGAAGCAAGATACCATAGTCTGCCATGAGAGAGAACGACAGGAAGCCTTAACCGTGAGAGAAAACGAAAAGTAAAGGGCACACACTATAAAAATTACCCTCCATGTTATATCCTATATGTAAAGGTATTATTTCCATAACTATTGAAATATGTGTAGAAAAAATAAATAAATAAATAATAATAGATAAAAATTTGACAACTGTTTATCCTAATCACGTACAGTAATGCACAGACAAAGCTAAACTCAGCAAAGCCTCTCCTTTCACTTACTCGTACTTCCATTGCCCCCAACAAGACACTTAACATGTAGCAATTTCCCTTTCCCACAAACATTCTACCATAACTGCATCTACAATTGCTTACACAAACCTTTCTGCATGCCTTTTACTTTCATCTCATGGGAAACCTGAACTGAAAACCTTTTCCCCACGTATATTACTTTTCTCAAGTGTATTTACCCTTATTAAGAACACTAACTGCTTAGCATGTCAAAACTCCGCCAAGCCTCGCCTCTCGCTTGCTGTCTCCTCCCTGCATCGGACAGACGTGTCAGCGCAGTGTTGCTCAGGCACAGGGGAAGAGCGCCGAGCTGTGCGGTGTCGGCTCCTCTGCTGATCCAACCTGTCAATATGCAGACAATAAGTCCCCAAGAGAAGGCTAGATCTGCATCAGCCAGCAGTCCACTGATCACCGCGAATACAGCACGACACTGACAAAGAATGAAGTGTACGTGAGGCCTGCATATCAATGAAAGAAATCACCCGTGGGCTTAAGCATGCTGGAATAAAATACAAACAAAATCTACAGGACAAACCATAAGTTATGTGCAGTGGTGTACTACAAAGAC
>NW_026973694.1:440000-505000 GCF_035594125.1 Scylla paramamosain | reverse complement strand
ATACTTGAATATTCTTGTTCTTTTCATGTACTTAGTGAGACCCAAAACTTCCCTGTACACATGGAATAACTGAGTTGCCGGTGACTGCTCGTCCGTCTAGAGGAGAGAAACGCCCGTTTTCACTATCTTTCGTCCCCGACCGCTCACCACAGAAAACGATTCGCAGCTTTACTCGGGGTAACTATACTAACTTTGTCTCCATTTACTCAATCATCTTTCAGCACATAATCGCGTATTTTCATGAAGTTATAGAGCAGTTTTATCAAGGGGTCTTTAAATAGATGAATGTAGGGAGCTTGACTGAGGTGAATATTAATCACAGACACTTTTATTATGAGATTTATGAGCCTTAAACAGTTTCGTAAATTCGTAAAGTCAAACCCAACACACACACACACACACACACACACACACACACACACACACACACACACACACACACACACCTTCCTGTTAAACCTAAGTAAACACTGACAAGAGAAGAGAAAATACACCAAAACACAAGGATTGAATAAAACAAAGTACACAAGCAGAGAATAGAAGAATGAGTGTAAAGTGACCACGATACATTGGGAGATGATGAGTGGAGAAGTGGTTTCCCTGTTCACGAAGTCTAGCGGTCACACACACACACACACACACACACACACACACACACACGAGAGGTGCACTTGCGTATGAGAACATTCCTTTCACTAATGCAAGGAGACAACAAGTGCATAACTGTCGCAGACACAGAGGAACACACCACGCGGCTTCACTGGGATATGGATATTTGCAAGCGTCTCGGTGTCTCTCCTCGACCGCCTGTAGCAGCCTCTAGTACAAGTTGTGAGGGTTTTCAAGTTTTTAGGGGAGGTTCAACAAATATTTTGTTTCATTATTCGAAAAAATACTCTTCAGATAGAAAAGTAATTTCTTTGTCTTTTGAAAACAGTCCTTATGACATGACAAGGCGTTACAGATCAACTCTGTGAAACTCTGTGAAACTCGTGACAGTGTGGACGGTGCAGGAAGTCTCACACCTGCCATTCCTCCTGTAATAGGCACTACTTTGCATGAAGAAAAGAATAGATATAAGAGTAGAATTAGAAGGAAATTAGAGACGCGTTAGAGAATCTAACGCTAGTATTAGAAGAATTGTGCAAGAGGTGAACAGGACGTTGAATTGATAACAGCCAAGCTTAACTATAAACAGCCGGTTTGTTTTATGCCCATTCAGCTTGTTAAAGGCTTACCTCCCATTGGGTGGAGATTAAAACGTCATTCATTTTGCTTGATATTATTGGCTATGGAAATCTATGACGTATGCCTCGACACCTCTCGGACAATCCTCAAGTCACTTTTAGGAGGAGTAGCAGCCAGTCACCAAGATAGTACAGACGCACAACCCGTGTCGCTCTGACTTGAGTTACTCAAAGACTTAGACTCTGATCAAGACGCAAGAGTCTTAATAACTTTGCTTATAACCTTTGTCGTGTGATTGAGTAGTAAAGAAGTGCACTGTTGTTGAGCTGTAAAGACAATATATATTTTCTAAATAAACTGCAAAACGCCAGACTAACTTTGATAACCCACTTGCACAAGGATGTTGTGAGTGATGATTATCGAGAAAGAAAATCGTCGTCTCCGATACCAAGCTACGCCCACCGACACATAGTCGCCACAGGGGCTAGACACAGTGTGCACACATACATGATCAACACAGTCGTGTCAACACAGTGGTGCCAAACACACAGTGGTGGCACACACTCTTACTGATGGGCAGCAGGGGGCGTTAGACAAGAAGTGATATTAATTGCTTCATTCTAAACGCCACAACAACAGGATAAAACGGCGCCACGCGGCAAAACTACGGAGAAACAAAAATACTAAAGATACGATGAAATATGATCGAAAAAAAAAGCACGAAAGCAGTTTCATGGTAAAACACAAGACACCACTCTAAAGAAGGCAAGGCAAAGGAAGGGGTGAGAGAGGACAGCTCCCAGGAGAAAATGAAGGTTGAACAACGCAAAGCACGAAGTGAAGGGGATAGTGATGGACAGGAAACAAGCAGCCAGCGAGTCAAGGCCGCAGGATGGACTATGGGATGAGAAGGGTTGGTGGACGAGTCAGTGGATGTAGTGTGCAGTGGAGAGTGCGCGTGGGACATGAGGAAATAAGCAGTGCAGGGTGGAGGGTGACGCAGTGTGGGTTAGTGGAGAGCAGGCAGGCACGGGATGAAGAAGGAAAGGTACTAAAGATACTAAAGATACGAATGCTTCAGGTCGTGCACGTTGCCACATCTTCTTTCTCTGTTTCCTTCTACTTGACAAACATTATTAATTTGGTGTCCGGGTCACGTTCCTTCATCGGCTTCCTTGTTACTCACTGTCCCTCACTCCTCATCATCTCCTCAGCCTTCATGCTCTCCTTGCTTTAGCCTCTTCGTATCTCGGCTCTACATTCCACTTTTATCATCATTTCTTAACACTCATTCCTCTTCTTCCTCCTCACATTTCTGTTTTGTCACTCTCAACCATTTTATTCTCCTTTCACGCCTCTCGTGTTTTGACTGTATCCTTATCTACGTATTTACAGTATTATTTCTTATTTATTTATTTATTTATTTATTTATTTTTTTTACTCAATCTTATCAATGACATACTTTTTCTTTCCCCCTTTTATTTCTTCCCAGGCTTCCGAATCGCCACACGCACGCCCGCTCAGGTCTCACAGCCTCGCCCTCCTTGTGAACCCTGTGAACTCCGTGGCTTCAGAGAAAATGGGCCTCTGCCGCTGGGCGTCAACTGAGTCAAGGGATGACTGAGGTATTTTTAAATGGTCTGCTGCTAATTTTCTACCCAAGCCTTGTCTGACCCTGTGTTGTCCTTTGTTCCAGGATTTGAACCTTAAGCTGCATAATTAAGATATTGCAGGCCGGAGTTTCACGTCATTTTTTCTTTCTTTTTTTATGAGGTTAGTTGTTAATTGTGGTTACTGAATCAGATGAATTATTTGAGGTATTGTTCGCAGAGTAATTCGGAATACTTCACTGCCTGTTGGATCTATCACAGGAAAAGGCTTCCATTTCAAGATTAAACTTTCCTTATGAAGAGTGGTTAAGCTAAGACAGTTCACACGCATTACAGGAAGCTGTGTGTCCTGCAGAATAATAGTAAACAAAAATTATTGGTAGTGTTTTGTTTGCGTCATTGGCTCTTACTACGCTTGACAAGAAGGGCTTTACGTAAATAATGTCACCTTATTACCAAGTGTGTGTGTGTGTGTGTGTGTGTGTGTCCTCTTATTCTCCTTTCTTTCTTTCCTTTTCTGTGGGTTTTCCTCTCAATCTCAATCTTATTTAGTCAGTCAATCAGCCACCAGGTCTGCCTGTTTCTCTCTCTCTCTCTCTCTCTCTCTCTCTCTCTCTCTCTCTCTCTCTCTCTCTCTCTCTCTCTCGCACCCTCTTA
Organism: Scylla paramamosain; assembly: GCF_035594125.1. Taxonomy (NCBI): domain Eukaryota; kingdom Metazoa; phylum Arthropoda; class Malacostraca; order Decapoda; family Portunidae; genus Scylla; species Scylla paramamosain. The sequence continues at coordinate 501,545 of NW_026973694.1, read as the reverse complement.
TTCCTTTGTTTCAACGCTAAAGAGCTGTTATCTCGCTGATAAAAGGATAAAAGGGGTAGGTAACATCCCCTACCTCATTTGTGTGTGTGTGTGTGTGTGTGTGTGTGTGTGTGTGTGTGTGTTTTCCCGTGTTTTTTTTTTTTTTTTTTTTTTTTTTTTTTTTTTTTTTTTTTTTTGCTTTCAGTGAAGGTTCGCGGTCCTTCCCCCTGTGCACGACCCAGACTAAAAGAGACGGTGATTGTTTCATTTCCGATAAAAGGGGAGAAGTTGAAGAAAGCGAATATCAGCAAGCAGTGTGTGTCTCTTGATTGTTCGTCTTTGTCTTGCTGCTGTTGTGTGCCTCGCTAAAGGTTCATGCTCGTCTCCCTTCATTACGTAAAAGAAAAAAAAAAAAAGAAAAGAAAAAAAGAAAAAAAAATAATAAAAGAAAAAAATAAAACAAATAAATAAATAAATAAACAAATAAATAAATAAATAAATCCACTGGTTACTGTATTATTGTTGTTGCTGTTGTTGTTGTTGGTGGTGGTGGTGGTGGTGGTGGCGACTGTTATTGTTGTTGTTATTGTTGTTGTTGACGATGTTGGGGTTAGGAAAGAGTGGGTTGTAGGAAGGGGCAGGAAAAAGTGGGAGGCGGGTAAGGGCAGGAAGGAGTGCTGGCAGGTAGTGGCTAGCAGCCCCTTCGCAGAAGGGCAGAAGGAGCAGAAGGTGCTGGCGGAAGGGGGACTGGAAGGAGTGGTTGGTGAGTGGTGGGGAGAGGAGTGGGAGAGGGGGACGGAGGCGTCTCAGACTTTCACAACAGAATGGCGTTCTGTTTGAGATCGTGGCGGTGCAGTTTCCCAGGCCAGCGGCATGATGGAACTTGCAAAACACGCAGAAGATCTTTCTGTACACAACACACGTGTGGCTGTACACGTGGCGGCTACTCAACACACCTGGTACACTACTGGTAGCACACTTCGGGGAGGGCTTGGCCAATCCTGGTTATCTTGACCACCACTAAGTCTTTGAGGAGGAACACAATGCGATACACACGCGCACCACACAAGATACGCCGCCACACTGGCTGCAGACTGAGCGGCGTCCCTTTGGCTCAGTGTTTCCAGGCCGTTCGGTACTTGAGCGACACACAAAGGTCTACTTAATTAAAATACATGGACTTGTTCAACGCAGGAACACACTCATATCTACGAAAAAGAAAAAGAAAAAAAAAAAAAAGCTAGAGGGAAGAAAATGCACTCCATTTTTTGTTGAGTTACAACAGCAATGATGGATACTGTGCAATTACCAGTAGTGTAGACAGTGGCTGAAGGAAAACTGACCAAATATATGGCACACCCCCCCACACACACACACACAAGTCATAGCCAGTATGTAATTTTTCGCGAATATTCTCATAGTGTGAAGAAGCAGGAAGGGAGAGGAGGAAGTACAAGAGAGAGAGAGAGAGAGAGAGAGAGAGAGAGAGAGAGAGAGAGAGAGAGAGATTGATGAAAAGAGAAGGGAGGGAGAGAGGGAGAGGGAGAGAGGGAGAGGGACCAAGAGGGAGCATTTATATAAAAAGTGATCATGATTTTTTTATTTGGCATTTTTATTTGTTGCTCATTTTATTTTTTGTTTATTTTATTGAATTGTTTTGCATAATTAGAAAAGAAATGCTTTTGTTATTATTATCATTGTTGTTGTTGTTGTTGTTGTTGTTGTTATTGTTGTTGTTGTTGTTGTAATTTTTATTATAAGCACGTAAAGGAATTTTACTTCTTCTTCTTCTTCTTTTTCTTCTTCAATACTTTTCTTCCATTTATTTTTCGTTTGTTTATTGATATATATTTAATTAATCACTTATTTTTTTTGTGTACTTATTAGTTGTACTGGTTCATCTCTTTCTTTATTTATTTGTACACATTTCTACACATGGCAGGATAATGCTCTCTCGTTATTGGCTGCTGGCTGGCCAGTCAGGGCTCAGGAACCTTTAAACCAACGTTCTTTTAAGATGAATACTACCATCATCACCACTACCATCACCAACATCATCAAAAACAACAACAACAACAATAATAATAATAATAATAATAATAATAATAATAAATAATAATAATAATAATAATAATAATAGTAATAATAATAATAATAATAGTAATAATAATAATAATAATAATAATAATAATTATTATTAATAATAATAATAATAATAATAATAATTTCAGTTATATGAATTATATATTCATGAAAAGTTTAACTATTTTATTTTTTGTGTATTTTCTGTTTTGTGTATGTAAAAAAAAAACAGTGCACAGATTATTGCTAGTAGTAGTAGTAGTAGTATTAGTAGTAGTAGTAGTAGTTTAGTAGTAGTAGTAGTAGTAGTAGTAGTAGTAGTAGTAGTAGCGGTATTATTATAATTATTAATATTATAGTTACTATTATAGGAGAGAAGCTAAAGGAAGTGGTCTGGTCTACACGTGGCAGTCTCTCTCTCTCTCTCTCTCTCTCTCTCTCTCTCTCTCTCTCTCTCTCTCTCTCTCTCTCTCTCTCTCTCTCTAGTGTTCACTCTTATCCACGTTCGCTTCCCCCACGGTGTTTGTGTCACTTGCCTTCCCTTTTTCCCATTCGTCTATCCACACTTTTACCCCTCCACTCCTTTCCTTTTTCTCCCCCCTGCTCTTCCTTCCTTCCTTCCTTCCTTCCTCCTTCCTTCCCTCTCTCCTTTCCCTTCCCTTACCCTTTAGATTTATCACCACCACGAGAAAGGGAGGATGTTTTGGTGTTGTTGTGGTGACGGTGGTGGTGGTGGTGGTGGTGGTGGTGGGTACGCTTTGGTGTGTGTGTGTGTGTGTGTGTGTGTGTGTGTGTGTGTGTGTGTGAAAACACACATGATATGAAAACATCATTGCGAAGAATTTTAATAGGCAGCATGAAGTAGTCGGAGGGTGGAGGAGAGGGAGGAACAAGACCTGAATCGTCCAAGGAAGAGTTTTTAGCAAAGGTTTGAGCGAAGAGTTCAGCTTTAGAAATAGATGCGATAGCAGTGGTGCCATCTGGTTGAAATAGAGGAGGGAAAGAAGAAGAAGCAAAGTTATTGGAGATATTTTTGGCTAGATGCCAGAAGTCACGAGGGGAGTTAGATCTTGAAAGGTTTTGACACTTTCTGTTAATGAAGGAGTTTTTAGCTAGCTGGAGAACAGACTTGGCATGGTTCCGGGCAGAAATATAAAGTGCATAAGATTCTGGTGATGGAAGGCTTAAGTACCATTTGTGGGCCACCTCTCTATCATGTATAGCACGAGGACAAGCTGTGTTAAACCAAGGTTTGGAAGGTTTAGGACGAGAAAAAGAGTGAGGAATGTACGCCTCCATGCAAGACACTATCACCTCTGTTATGCGCTCAGCACACAAAGACGGGTCTCTGACACGGAAGCAGTAGTCATTCCAAGGAAAATCAGAAAAATACCTCCTCAGGTCCCCCCAACTTGCAGAGGCAAAATGCCAGAGGCACCTTCGCTTAGGGGGATCCTGAGGAGGGATTGGAGCGATAGGACAAAATACAGATACGAGATTGTGATGGGAGGAGCCCAACGGAAAAGAAAGGGTGACAGCATAAGCAGAAGGATTAGAGGTCAGGAAAAGGTCAAGAATGTTGAGCGTATCTCCAAGACGGTCAGGAATACGAGTAGGGTGTTGCACCAATTGCTCTAGGTCATGGAGGATAGCAAAGTTGAAGGCTAGTTCACTAGGATGGTCAGTGAAGAGGGAGGAAAGCCAAAGCTGGTGGTGAACATTGAAGTCTCCAAGAACGGAGATCTGTAAAAAAGGGAAGAGAGTCAGAATGTGCTCCACTTTGGAAGTTAAGTAGTCAAAGAATTTCTTATAAACAGAGGAGTTAGGTGAGAGGTATACAGCACAGATGAATTTAGTTTGAGAGTGACTCTGTAGTCGTAGCCAGATGGTGGAAAACTCTGAAGATTCAAGAGCGTGGGCATAAGAGCAGATTAAGTCGTTTCACAGATAAACGCATCATCCAGCTTTGGATCGAAAATAAGGATAGAGAAAGTAGGAGTGAACAGAAAAGAGGCTACTGTCAGTTGCCTCAGACACCTGAGTTTCAGTGAGGAAAAGAAAATGAAGTTTAGAAGAGGAGAGGTGGTGTTCTACAGATTGAAAATTAGATCTTAGACCGCGAATGTTGCACAAGTTAATGAAGAAAAAGTTGAGGGGGGGTGTCAAGACACTTCGGGTCGTCGACAGAAAGGCAGTCCGACCTGGGGACATTTATGGTCCCCTCCCCAGATGGGGACTCTGAGGCTGGTGTAGGAGTCGCCATGATGGTGGAAAAATAAAGAGTTGTGTTATACATGAGAGTATCTTAGTAGTTCTATAAGTAAAAAGGAATTATGTTACAGGCGTTTTGGTGTCTTCGTTCCCGAGTGATCATACTCTTAAGACCACGCCCACTGAGCGAGCTGTGTGTTGTTATTGTTTGTTGTGCCACTCGCGTCACGCAGTCACGTGGTGTTTGTGTTCATCTTCATTACAACGTCTGCATCATTGCCATTAAATGTTTGATCAACGTCTCATTTAGATAAAATGATAATTTAGATAAAATGATATATACTTTGGTGTGATATACATTGTGTGATATATTTTTCTTGCGAGAACATTGACAAACTAGCAGGCAAGGACAAGGCATGTATTCCACCAGCGCTGTACATGAAGGGTGGCGACCATCCTCCGGAGACTTGTGATGGCCGGGCGGTGGACCGAAGTAAAGATATAAAAATAAATCAGTAATTAAATTGCATCCACGTGCTTGTCAACTGATATTAGAGACAGACAGACAGATAAACGAACACATGATCTGGTGGCGAAGGTGTCATGTGTGAGGCGAGTATGCTTTCCTATGAGGCAACACACACTACCCGGCAGGAGGCCAGAGTGTGGCTCGCTGAGGCGTGAAAGGCGACACTTCACTCTCGCCTCACTGACAGCAAACACTCGTTAAGATTTGCCTGAATGGTTTGCTGTGTAGCGAGTACACTTTGGTTTTCAATGATAAATTATAATCATTTCACAAGTATTAACATTGCTATATTAATGATGTCGCCTATACATTTTTTTTTTTAAGTAGGAAGGGCACTGGCCAAGGGCAACAAAAATCTAATAAAAAAAATGCCCACTGAAATGGCAGTCCCATAAAAGGGTCAAAGCAGTGGTCAAAAATTGATGAATACTCGTAAGTGTCTTGAAACCTCCCTCTTGAAGGAATTCAAGTCATAGGAAGACGGAAATACAGAAGCAGGCAGTGAGTTCCAGAGTTTACCAGAGAAAGGGATGAATGGTTGAGAATACTGGTTAACTCTTGCGTTAGAGAGGTGGACAGAATAGGAGTGAGAGAAAGAAGAAAGTCTTGTGCAGCGAGGCCGCGGAAGGAGGGGAGGCATCCAGATAGCAAGATCAGAAGAGCAGTTAGCATGAAAAAAGCGATAGAAGACAGCTAGATATGCAACACATCGGCGGTGAGAGAGAGGCTGAAGACAGTCAGTTAGAGGAGAGGAGTTGATGAGACGAAAAGCTTTTGATTCCACCCTGTCTAAAAAAGCAGTATGAGTGGAACCCCCCAAGACATGTGAAGCATACTCCATACATGGACGGATAAGGCCCTTGTACAGAGTTAGAAGCTGGGGGTGTGAAAAAAATTGGCGGAGAAGTCTCAGAACACCTAACTTCATAGAAGCTGTTTTACCTAGAAATGAGATGTGAAGTTTACAGTTCAGATTATAAGTAAAGGACAGACCGAGGATGTTCAGTGTAGAAGAGGGGGACAGTTGAGTGTCATTGAAGAAGAGGGGATAGTTGTCTGGAAGGTTGTGTCGAGTTGATAGATGGAGGAATTGAGTTTTTGAGGCATTGAACAATACCAAGTTTGCTCTGCCCCAATCAGAAATTTTAGAAAGATCAGAAGTCAAGCGTTCTGTGGCTTCCCTGCGTGATAGATATGTTTACCTCCTGAAGGGTTGGACGTCTATGAAAAGACGTGAATAAGTGCAGGGTGGTATCAACACTGTAGGAGTGGATAGGACAAGAAGTTTGGTTTAGAAGATCATTAATGAATAATAAGAAGAGAGTGGGTGACAGGGCAGAATCCTGAGGAACACCACTGTTAATAGATTTAGGAGAAGAACAGTGACCGTCTACCACAGCAGTAATAGAACGGTCAGAAAGGAAACTTGAGGTGAAGTTACAGAGAGAAGGATAGAAACCGTAGGAGGGTAGTTTGGAAATGAAAGCTTTGTGCCAGACTCTATCAAAAGCTTTTGATATGTCCAAGGCAACAGCAAAAGTTTCACCAAAATCTCTAAAAGAGGATGACCAAGACTCAGTAAGGAAAGCCAGAAGATCACCAGTAGAGCGGCCTTGACGGAACCCATACTGGCGATCAGATAGAAGGTTGTGAAGTGATAGATGTTTAAGATTCTTCCTGTTGAGGATAGATTCAAAAACTTTAGATAGGCAGGAAACTAATGCAATAGGACGGTAGTTTGAGGGATTAGAACGGTCACCCCTTTTAGGAACAGGTGGAATACAGGCAAACTTCCAGCAAGAAGGAAAGGTAGATGTTGACAGACGGAGCTGAAAGAGTTTGACTAGGCAAGGTGCAAACACGGAGGCACAATTTCGGAGAACAATAGGAGGGACCCCATCAGGTCCATAAGCCTTCCGAGGGTTTAGGCCAGCGAGGGCATGGAAAACATCATTGCGAAGAATTTTAATACGTGGCATGAAGTAGCCAGAGGGTGGAGGAGAAGGAGGAACAAGCCCAGAATCGTACAAGGTAGAGTTTTTAGCAAAGGTTTGAGCGAAGAGTTCAGCTTTAGAAATAGATGTGATAGCAGTGGTGCCATCTGGTTGAAATAGAGGAGGGAAAGAAGAAGAAGCAAAGATATTGGAGATATTTTTGGCTAGATGCCAGAAATCACGAGGGGAGTTAGATCTTGAAAGGTTTTGACATTTTCTGTTAATGAAGGAGTTTTTGGCTAGTTGCAGAACAGACTTGGCATGGTTCCGGGCAGAAATATAAAGTGCATGAGATTCTGGTGATGGAAGGCTTAAGTTCCTTTTGTGGGCCACCTCTCTATCATGTATAGCACGAGAACATGGCGCTGCTCGTAAGCTGCCACGGCGACAGAGCTCCTCCCTTTTAACCCTAATTTCTACACATCTACTAAATTCTCAAGCTGCTGGATTTGACACAAGTGACAATGAAGACGTCAGGAAAAAGTGGAGTGCCATGGACAGTAACTATGGCTTTACTGCTGCTAATAACTGCAAGTTTTGTGATGGTAACAGCCGCTGCAAACGTAAACATACGGTACGACAGTGTCTCCCTCCTTGCACTACGCCCTCCAGTAGGCGAGCCTCTACCCAGACACCTCATCGACAGCGTAAAACTACTTCAAGATTTACAAGTAAGCAGTGATATAAGAGAAGAACGAGGAGATGTACCGGGTCGGCGACAACGGAAACGAGCAAGGGGACGACGAAGTGGTGTGAGGGTCAGATTGAGGCGACGTGGCATACGTACACCGCTGCCAGCCCTTACATTTGGTAATGCTCGCTCCCTCAGAAACAAGATTGATGAGCTCTCTGCGAACTGCAAGTACATACATGAATACAGAGATAGTGCTATCATTGCCCTGACTGAAACGTGGCTGCAAGAGAGAGACGTGGACGGGACTTACAACCTTGATGGATTCGTGTTAATAAGGTCCGATAGGGTAGGTGTCAACAAGGAGAAAGGTGGGGGAGTCGCTGTATATGTTAATGAAAATTGGTGCTCACAAGTGAATATTAATGAAAAATACTGTGATAATGACATAGAATACCTTGTAGTATCCTGTCGTCCTTTCTACCTCCCACGAGAATTCGTTAAGATAATACTTATCATCGTGTACATCCCTACGGACGCAGACGTGGCAACAGCTGCAGAAATACTGGAAAATTGTGTCTCTAGATATGAAAGCCGATGGCCAGAAAGTGCTAGGCTGATCATGGGTGACTTTAATACGTGTGATTTCCAGGGAAAAATCCCAGAATACGAACAATCCGTTAAATGCACAACCCGAGGAAATAATACGCTAGATAAACTATATTGCAATGTGAGAGGCGCCTATCGTGCCTACCAAAGACCGCAATTAGGGACCAGTGATCACAATATGATCTTTTGTGCACCGACCTATAAACAAGTGTTGAAAAATGAACCGTGCAAAGTGGTACAATATAGAAAATGGGAACCAGAAAATATATCCCAGCTCCGAGCCTGCCTGGAGTGTACAGACTGGGCCGCGCTCATAGAAAACAGGGCAGACATTAACGTAAACACGGACATTTTTAATTCATATTTTAACTTTTGTCTAGACATGCTTATACCTACCAAAGATGTGAAAATATATCCTAATAACAAGCCATGGATAAATAAAGAGTTGATATCTATGTTAAATGAAAAGCGCAGAATAAGGCATAGTGGAAGTACAGACCAGAAAAAGAATTTGCAAAAACGAATAGATAAGAAAATAACAAACTCAAAAAAAAAATACAAAGAAAAGATTGAAGGGCTTTTTAGAACAAATAAATCGAAAGATGCTTGGAAAGGAGTCAAGGCACTTTGCGGATATAGAAAAAAGCAAATAACACCTGAACCAGACGATGTGGTAACATATGTAAATGATATGAACTCATTTTTCGCTAGATTTGAACAGTATGATACTAGTGTAGAAAGAAGTGAGGTGTTGGGTGTCATACGCGACAAGAGAGACGAACAAATCGAGATAACGAACGAAGCAGTGATGAGGGAACTGAAACGTGTGCGAGTGAGTAAAGCCACGGGGCCGGATGGGATACCAGCTCGGGCAATTAAGTACTGTGCGGAACAGCTGACTCCGGTGCTGACACAACTGTTCCAAGATTCCATCGACCAGGGAGATGTGCCTCATCTATGGAAACTCACAGAAATTAAACCCATTGCCAAAACTCCTTTTCCGAATACTTTTAATGATTTTAGACCTGTTGCCCTCACATCTAATATTATGAAATGTTTGGAGAATATTGTTAGAAACCTTTTATGTGATAGAATGGAATGTTTTAGAGACCAAATGCAATTCGCTTACTGTAGAAATAGAAGTGTTCAAGATGCAAGCTTAACTTTTATGAATGATATTAGCAAACACTTAGATCAAAGATATTCATCAATTAGAATTTTATTTATAGATTTTAGTTCAGCTTTTAACACTATACAGCCCCATATACTTTTAAGGAAACTTTTAGCGATGGGCTATAACAGTAACCTTTTAAACTGGATTTTTAGTTTCTTAGCAAAAAGGCCCCAGTACACCAAAATAGGCAGCACACTGTCCAACAAAATCATTACCAACACAGGTGCACCTCAGGGATGTGTGTTGTCCCCAGTATTATTCACCCTGTACACAAATGACTGTAGGAGCGTCTTTGATGACTGTAACATAATCAAATATGCCGATGACACAGTAATTATAGGAAAGATATTGAACGATGACTGTAGAAATTATGAAACTCAGGTACGAAAATTTGTTGAGTGGTGTACAGATAACTATTTAGTACTGAATGTTAAGAAAACCAAAGAAATGATAATAGATTTTAGGAAAAAGCTTACAAATGCACCAGATCCCATCAGTATTAATGGAGAACCTGTGGAACGGGTAAAAGAATATAAATATCTTGGGATTGTGATTGACGATGAACTCAAAGGCAATGCAAATACAAATCTAGTCATTAAAAAGTGCAACCAAAGACTTCATTTTATCAGAATTTTAAATAACGTTCATGTAGACAAGAAAATAATCAGCTTGTTTTATAAATCCACCTTAGAGTCAATTTTGAATTTTTCTGTCACTACCTGGTACAAAAAGCTAACTGTATCAGACAAAAATAAGCTAAACAAAATAGTCAAAAAGGCTAAAAAGTTAGGGGCAACAGTAACATTCATAGACAATCTATATCAAGAGGCAGCATTAAAACAAGTTCGGAAAATAATGCAGGACCAAACCCAAACTCATCCTCTTAATAATTGTTATATGTTTTTAAGGTCAGGACGAAGGCTGGCACTGCCATTGATAAAAACGGAGCGGTACAAGAAAACTTTTGTCCCCAGCAGTATTGTGATTTTTAACCATTTTTACTCATAGAAACTCTTTTAATGCTTTTTGTGACACACTTTTATTTATATATAGTACTTCTGGAGCCTGTTTTTTGCCAAAAAGAATTTCACATGTATGCATATATGTATAACAATGTGACCAATAAATTATCTTATCTTATCTTATCTTATCTTATGTTAAACCAAGGTTTAGAAGGTTTAGGACGAGAAAAAGAGTGAGGAATGTACGCCTCCATGCCAGACACTATCACCTCTGTTATGCGCTCAGCACACAAAGACGGGTCTCTGACACGGAAGCAGTAGTCATTCTAAGGAAAATCAGCAAAATACCTCCTCAGGTCCCTCCAACTAGCAGAGGCAAAACGCCAGAGGCACCTTCGCTTAGGGGGATCCTGAGGAGGGATTGGAGCGATAGGACAAGATAAAAATATGAGATTGTGATGGGAGGAGCCCAACGAAGAAGAAAGGCTGACGGCATAAGCAGAAGGATTAGAGGTCAGGAAAAGGTCAAGAATGTTGAGCGTATCTCCGTGTCCTGTGTCTTCCCGCGGCGATGGGAAGTGGGTCAGAGCACAACAGGCGGGGGAGACCGAAGGGAAGGGAATGAGAAGGAGGATGCTAAGAGGAAGAGAATTAGAAATGGAAAATGAGAGGAATGATAACTAGAGAGAGCAAGCGAGGGAAGAGTGAAAGAGGAAGGAATGAGAAAGGAGATATTAAGAAGAAAGAAGAGTGGGGAAAGAGAAAATGATAAGGTAAAGATTAAGAGAGAGAGAGAGAGAGAGAGAGAGAGAGAGAGAGAGAGAGAGAGAGAGAGAGAGAGTCAATGCACTGCTCTCAGACATCATGGCCTGGGGCGACCGGTGGCAAGTCAAGTTTGCCCCCGAAAAGACTCAGGCCATGGTGGTTTCCCGCTCTCACGAGGACGCGCGTGAGGTGCGTGGAAGGCTGAAGATGAGAGACAACAGCATCCCTCTGCAGGACAGCGTAAACATCCTTGGCGTGGAGGTGGACTCGCGGCTGCTCTTCGACCGTCACCTCGAGGACGTGGCCCGAAAAGTGTCTCAGAAGGTGACACTGTTGAGGCGTCTGAGGCACCTCCTTGACTCCGATGGCCTCCTGACCCTGTACAAGGCTCAAGTCAGGCCCATCATGGAGTACGCGCCGCTCACGTGGATGTCCAGTGCCCGATGTCATCTCAACTTGCTGGACAAAGTGCAAAGGAGGGCAGAGCGCCTCATCAGTGGCGCCAGACAGACGCAGCCTCGCCAGCAACCGTGGCGGCAGCGACAACAGCAGCAGCAGCAGCAGATACAGAAGGATGGGCCGGTGCTGAGGGACACTCTGGATCATCGCCGGAAAGTTGCAGCGCTGACAGTGCTTCATAAGGCGCAGATCCAGAATGTTCCTCACCTAGCAGACCTGAGGGCTACCTGGAGGAGATCTGAGCGCAATACGAGAACGGTATTGAGCAACGATCTCCTCTTGGAGGTGCCAGGGTCTCGCTCCACCACCCACCAACGGGCCTTCTCCTCCGCCACTGTAGTGTGGTGGAACACCCTCACGGCTGTGGTGGACGTACGACGTCTGTCCACACAGCAGATGAAAGTGTCCACACACAAGTGGTTACGCCTTCAGACTCTCAACCCTCCATAAGAAAGACACAAAAATATGGTCGTGTCTGACCTCCGGTGAACTTGCCATATAGATGCACATGACCTCTATTGTAAGTACTGTACATATATAACCATATCATTTTCTAGTTTATTAATCTATTTATTTGCTTATTACTTATACATTGATTTAATCACTGGTTACATACATGTGCCTATACATCTTAGAAAAATATTAATATTTATTATACCACACACAGTAATGCTTTAAAATAGTTATACACCTCAAAGATAACTTTAGCAGAGGCCACAATGAACATGTGTGTTTAATAGTTTAGATAAAGAGAGAGAGAGAGAGAGAGAGAGAGAGAGAGAGAGAGAGAGAGAGAGAGAGAGAGAGAGAGAGAGAGAGAGAGAGAGAGAGAGAGAGAGATGGTGGGAAATATGTGATCTTTTTCTGAGCATACGAGTTCGTTTTGAAGCCCCAGAGGATGTGATATTTTACACCACCACTCATTTTTGCCTCCTCCTCGCCTCTTTTCCTGTATCTCTTGTCCTCTTTTCCTTCCTTTCTTCTTTTCTTCCTCCTTTCCTTTCCTTTCGCCTTTCTTTCTTCCTCCTTTCCTTTTCACCTTCTTTCTTTCTTTATCTCTCTCCTTCTCTCTCTTTCGGTTTTCTTCTTTTTCAACTTTTTTTCAGCTTCCTTTTCTTCTTTCCTCCCTTCCTTCCTTCTTTCTTTTTTTCTACCTGCACTTCATTCTTGTCTTTTCGTCTTCCCTCCTTCTTTCCTTCCTTTCCTTTCATTTCTTGTTCTTTACACCTTTCTTCCTTCCTTTCCTTTCTTCTCTCTCATTTTCTTTCCTTCTTTCCTTCCTTCCTTCTTTCGTTCTCTTCATTTCTTCCTTTCCCTCCTTCCTTTCTTTCCTTCTGCTCTTCACTCCTATCTTTATCTCATTCTCTCCTCCTTGCATCTCTCTCTCTCTCTCTCTCTCTCTCTCTCTCTCTCTCTCTCTCTCTCTCTCTCTCTCTCTCTCTCTCTCTCTTCTCGTATCTTGCTTTCAGTTTTCACTCAAATTCCTTTGAGATAAAATAGACTTTTCGTGTTTCCCTCATTCAGTGTGTGTGTGTATGTGTGTGTGTGTGTGTGTGTGTGTGTGTGTGTGTGTGTGTGTGTGTGTGTGTGTGTGTGTGTGTGTGTGTGTGTGTGTGTGTGTGTGTGTGTGCGTAGGCTGTGGTCCTACGCAGGAAAGAGAGCAAACACACACACACACACACACACACACACACACACACACACACTGTGAAAAGGGAAATGATTGTACATGCTCTCTCTCTCTCTCTCTCTCTCTCTCTCTCTCTCTCTCTCTCTCTCTCTCTCTCTCTCTCTCTCTCTCTCTCTTTCTGTCCATTTCCTACCACTAGCAAAATTCGGGTGGAAAATTGAGAGAGAGAGAGAGAGAGAGAGAGAGAGAGAGAGAGAGAGAGAGAGAGAGAGAGAGAGAGAGAGAGATTAACAGAATTGAGAAACAGACGAAATTCTACCAGATAAAGAGCTGAAAGAAAAAAAAATGAAATCATAGGAAAAAAAGAGAAAAATTAAAGAAAGAGATTAGGAAATAGAGAGGAAATAAAAATTAAAACGGGGGAAAAAACTTGATAGGAAGTGAATATGAAGAAGAAGGGTTAAAAGGAAGGACAGGAGGAAAGAAAGCAGCTGGAAGAAAAAAAAAGGAAAGTAATGGGAGAAGGAAGCAGAGAGGAGAAGGGAATGAAGGAAAGAGAAGAGAAAAAAAGAAAAAGAGCACAAAACTTATAAGAGGAAAATCTGATTCATCTATTTCTCCATCTTTATTCCTTTCCTCCTTTCTTGCTTTATTATCTACTATTCTTCTTCCTCCTCATCTTCCTCTTCCTCCTCCTCCTCCTCCTCCTCCTCCACCTCCACCTCCTCCTCCTCCTCCTCCTCTTCCTCCTCGCCTTCCCGCCATTTTTAATTAAATAATTGGCTTAGTCACTTTAATTAGGAGAGAGAGAGAGAGAGAGAGAGAGAGAGAGAGAGAGAGAGAGAGAGAGAGAGAGAGAGAGAGAGAGAGAGAGAGAGAGAGAGAGAGAGAGAGAGCAATTAATAAGCATTTTTAATCAATCCATAAATCTCTTTCCTAATTTGTGGAGAGACTGAAAATTTTGGATCTTACTCAAACTAACTAAATTTTGCACAGGCCTTCGTAAAGTGTCATTTTATGAGGCACACTTTGCATAAACACTTCATACACTTCACTATTCTCTGCAGTGGTTATAATCTTCCTGTGAACAAAATGAACATAGTGATTTTATTTCTTCACACCTACACACACACACACACACACACACACACACACACACACACACACACACACACACACACACACACACACACACACACCATTTCCCCAAGCGTCTTATCTGGAATGCTTTGACAGACAGTACTGTACTGAAGGGTACTGGAGTGTTTTTTTTTTTTTTTTTATCAGAGGTAGTTTTAAAGGCTCTAATGGAAGTTATTGGGAGTTTTCATTTTTCTTTTTTTTTTTTTATGATTCTCGTGGTTTTAAACGTTCCACTGGAAGTTATTGGGTTTTTTCATGATTCCAGTGGTAATTTAAACAGGTTTAAGTCGAATTCATTGAGGTTTTCATGATTCCATTTGTAGTTTAACAAGCTCCAGTACAAATTATTGGAGGTTTCAAAGGTGCTTTCATCAATTAAAGGACTGTAGTTGAAATTATTGTGATTTTCGAAGGTACTGCAGTTGTAGATATTAAAGTCTTCAAAAATACTTTCATGATCGGAATGAAATTTTAAGAGAATAAAATCTCTAAGGGAATTTTAAATAGCGTTTCAAGGACACTTTCACTGTTGTAGTGATACGTAATCGCGAGGAATTAGAGGAAGTTACTGACGTTTTCAAGGATCGTTTCATAATTGTGCCGACAGACTAACCCTTCCACTGCCACACACAACAGTCAGCAGCACCAGCAGCAATGCGTCAAGTCTTTATAAGCGTCTACGACAAAGTTAGCGATGAAAAAAAAAAATACATTTCTCAATTTCTTCCCAGTTCAAAGGATTGGATGTGGCTGTAGAACAAGTAAAGATGCCTCAGAGTGACTGGTAATTAGGGAAAGGTGTACCAATGGCAGTCAAAGGGTTAACAGGGTTTCAGTACCATTAATGAGAAAAACATCAACAAGAATCCAACTGACTATTTGTGACCTTTGAAAACAGTCACTAGGAGAACAAACAATTTCAGAATACGAGTATGAAATTCAGTTCCTTTATTTGACCTTATTTATTTGTTCCTGTCGTCTTTAAATTCATGCCTTCTTGCATTCATGTACTTCTCTCTCTCTCTCTCTCTCTCTCTCTCTCTCTCTCTCTCTCTCTCTCTCTCTCTCTCTCTCTCTCTCTCTCTCTCCTAATTAAAGTGACTAGGCCAATTATTCTTCTAGTCTAGAGAGAGAGAGAAAGAGAGAGAGAGAGAGAGAGAGAGAGAGAGAGAGAGAGAGAGAGAGAGAGAGAGAGAGAGAGAGAGAGAGAGAGAGAGAGAGAGAGAGAGAGAGAGAGAGAGAGAGAGAGAGAGAGAGAGAGAGAGAGAGAGAGAGAGAGAGAGAGAGAGAGAGAGAGGTGGACCCAGTAGTGACGGACCTCCCTCCCCACACAGTACAGTGTTATCCACTCGACTTTGTGGGCACCTCAGACCACGTGGCTGTCCTCACCAGGATACAATTCAGGACACCACGAGAGGAGAGCTTTACCCGCACCCTCTGGAGGTGGGAGGCCGCCGACTGGGATGCCCTCCTTGCCGCCCTGAAGACCACAGACTGGGGAGACGTGGCTGCATGGCGACGCTAACCAGCAGGTGAGGCGGCTCACCCAGCTGCTCCACGCCCTGCAGGCCCGCTGGGTGCCGCACTCGGACCACAAAACCAAGGCATCAGACCAGCCCTGGTTTGGCCCTGCGTGCCGCTCTGCCTCTGATGCCAAGCACCGAGCCTGGCGTGCTCTTAAGAGACACCCCACTGCCAGGAACAGGTTAAGGCACCGAGAGGCAACAATACACATGAATACCACGCAAACATGGGCAGTGGAGCAGTGGAAAGCTAACCTCAAGAGTAAGCTAAGAGGAGGCCAGGTTGGTTGTAAACAGTGGTGGAGCCTTGTCAAGGACCAGCAGGGTGAGTCGCGGGGGCACTTCCATCCCTGCACTCCACCGGGCAGACGGCAGCATTGCCCACACTGCTCGTGACAAAGCGGACCTCCTGGCCAAGCACTTCGCCGAAAAAATGTGCATCCCCGACCCTGACAGACCATCTCCGCTACTCCCTCAAATCGTGAAAGAAACACTAGAGACAGTGAACACAAATGAAGAGGAAGTGAAAGTGATACTCGCAAACTTGGACGAGGAAAAAAGCGGTGGCGCCACAGGACATTAGTTCCCGCGTACTCCGACAGTGTGCTGCGGAGCTGGCGCGCCCACTCGCTTCACTCTTTAACCACTGCCTCAGCAACGCCACATGGCCTGAAATGTGGAAGGGGAGTAGTGTGGTGCCTCTGCACAAAAAAAATGCAAAGACAGAGGCAAAAAACTACAGACCCGTGTCCCTGCTGCCTGTGCTGAGCAAAGTGCTGGAAACTGTTGTGGCCTCGAGAGTCACGCGGCACCTCGAGAGGCACACCTGCTGAGCAACAGACAGTTTGGGTTCAGGCAGGGGAGGTCGGCGGCAGACCTGCACCTGCTCCTCTCGACGGAGTGGAGTGGGGCCTTGGACCAAGGGAAGACCACGGCTGTCGTGGCTCTTGACATCGAGGGGGCGTTCGACAAAGTGTGGCACGCAGCCTCACCACAAAGCTCCGTGCTATAGGCGTGGACGGGGCTCTCCTCCAGCTCTTTGAGAATTACTTGAGAGACAGACATCTCAAAGTAATCATCAATGGGCGGAGAATCAAATCCACAGCCCATAAGGGCAGGTGTTCCTCAAGGGAGCTGCCTCGGCCCTTTGCTGTGGAATGTGTATGTCAATGATCTGATGCACCTCGTTCCTACCGCGAAGGCGTTTGCAGATGACATAACACTATCCCACAGCTACGGACTGGAGGAGGAAGCTGCAGCCAACCACGACATCAACGCCACCCTGAGCCGTGTTGCAGCCTGGGGAAGGAGAGTGGCAAGTAAAGTTTGCCTGCTCACAAAACCAGCAGCTCACTATCAACAGGACAAGTAGAGCCCCGCGCCTCACCTTCAACGGGGAGACACTGACGCCGCGGGGATGAGGTGGAGGTGCTGGGGGTCACTTACGACCGTAAGTTGACCTTCAGAACCCACGTGGAGCGACTCGCCAGAGAGGCCTCAGGGAAGCTGGCATCCCTGAGGAGAATCTCCTACCTCCTTGACGCCAAGGGACTGGAGTTACTCTACAAGGCGCAGGTCCGCTCCTCCTTGGAGTACGCGTGCCTGGCCTGGGGCGGCGCGGCAAACAAGCACCTAGCTCTCCTGGACAAGGTGCAGGACCGAGCGGCGAGACTCATCAGGAACAGTGAGCTCGGCCTTCAGCCTGCACTGCACACCCTCCTGCACCGACGAGACGTGGCGGGCCTCACCGTCATGTTCAAGGTGCAACAGCAACGGGTGCCACACCTACAGGCTCTCCGGCAGCCTGCCCGACATGCCGAAGTCACCACCAGAGCTGTCACACGTGCCCCTGGGGAGCTGCACCAGCCCAGGTGCAGAACGTGGCACCATCAAAGACAGTTTCTGAACACATACATTGGCTGGTGGAACGAGTTTGTTACAGTGCAGCCAAGTGTTGAGGGCTGGACCAGGCAGCAGTTCAAGACTGCAGTGAATGTGTGGTTGCAACAGACAAACAGAGAGAGGCTTTCAGATAGAAGGCATTAACAGTGACTTCTTTAGCCTAAATTGTTGTATGAAATATGTAAAGTATATGTACTACAACTCTGTAAACACATATCATGTAGATTTGTATAAATAAAAAAAAAAAAAAAAAAAAAAGAGAGAGACAGGAGGCGAGAAATTTATTACGTTCAGCAAATTTAGAAAAAAACATTACGCGCCTTAAGCCGTCCACTGTTTTCACTCCACGTCTTCTTAATTATCTGTGAAATATTACTGCCATTACCATTATTATTATTATTATTATGATGATTATTATTATTATTATTATCGTTGTTGTTGTTTTTGTTGTTCTTGTTCTTGTTATTCTTATTCATATTCTTCATCTTCATGTTTTAGTTGTTGCTGTTGCGCTCTCTCTCTCTCTCTCTCTCTCTCTCTCTCTCTCTCTCTCTCTCTCTCTCTCTCTCACGTAAGACCCGCGGCAGTTTCCAGCGTTGGGAAGCTCTGCAATGGAGGGAGACGAGGGAGAGGGAGAGGCTGTGACGTCAAGGGAGAGTGGTGATGCAATTGTGACGTGCGTGGAGTGAGAGAGAATTGAGAGAAAGGTTGCATCTCTCTCTCTCTCTCTCTCTCTCTCTCTCTCTCTCTCTCTCTCTCTCCTGTCACATCTATCAGTATTTCAGTCATGAATGTTTATAAACGTAAATAAACAAAAACTCTTTACGTGACTAATGGCTTTTTCTCAGACTATTATTCTTTTTTTTTGGATCAGTCTGCATTTTCTTTCATTACTTCACTCAGAGATATCAATAATTCTTCATAAGGAAATAAAAGCAATTTACTTTATTAGTTTATTTATTTTATTCATTTATTTACTTACATTTTTTTTAGCAATATTATGTATTCTCTTAGCCCGTTTATTGTACACACCCGAACAGCATTTCTCACAACACATTTTCTTTGACTTGAATTATTCGTGAAAACTTCCTACACAACCTCTCTTGCGTTATATTCATTTGTAAGTCCTTTCATTAATGTACATCCAACGTCACATATTCTACGTTTCCTTTTTATGCACCTAGAGTAAGAAATTGTGTCACATTTTTAAATTAACACATTCCTTTAATTCACCTGTAAGTGTGCACTCACGCTGCCATGTTAGATTCTCCTTCAGTTCGTCTTGTTTTGTGAGGACTCCTGCCACATCTTATTCATCATTGCGTATTCTTTTTGTCCATCTATCAGTGCACACCCTCGCCACATCCATACTACTTTTTTTTTTATCTCGCTTTATTGGTGAGAAGTCTTGTCCCACTTCACGTAACATAATAGATAGATAGATAGATAGATAGATATTTTATTGACCACAACATAATACAGCATAAATATAATATATACATACAAATACTCCATAACATGGTCCAGCACAAAATTAAAACTCATAAATTTCTAAATACTTAAAATATCTTAAAATAATTTGTGAATCAGGAACCCGTAGTGTGTTCTACTAACTACATATAAACAATATAACATGAGTAAACAATGTCGTTCAATGTACTGACACCCTAGTTAAACAAACAGAAGTACTCTTTTAGATTATTTCTAAGTACAGATTTTACTTTTTACTGACACAAGTGATAAAAATGAACTAATAAGCTAGATTGCATAAAAATGTTAAAATGTTAGAATTATATTCTGACTATATAGCCGTTATTTTTTTCTACTTAGTTATATGAAGACAGAATTAGGTGAACAATTTTACACTGATCCATATTAGAATATTGCTCAGAAAAAAATATCTTGAATAGTTACAAAATCATGACTATCTCTCACATGTTGTGTACTAGGACAATCTTGTACCACATGTGTTTCCGTCTGTATACAGCCACATGGACACAATCTCTCCTCTATAGGTAGACGACCACGTCCCCTCCTATTCCATCTGCCAGTCTCCACCGCTAAAGAGTGAGCTGACAACCTAAACTGTGTAAATGACATCCTCTCTCTTTCTGGTATACTATCCCTTACACGGTAAACCTCGTGAACAGATAAACCCGGATTGATTTCTCGGTAAGTCATTCTCCTAGATGATTCGGATCTCAAAATATCGTTCTTTAATGATTCTGTTGTTAATATGATATCATCTAAATTATTAAAAATCAATCCGTGTACATATGTTCTTGTAGTATATCTAGTGTCCAGTACTTTATGTATTACCAACATTAGGGGATCGTCATTCATTACAGATCTTTCTCGCCACACTTTAGTGAAGAACTTTCTTTGTCTACTTCGTACAAGATCTTTTAAAGGTGGATATCCAGATTCAATGTAACACATATCATTGCAGGTGGTCTTCCTAACTCCAAGTAGCTGTTTCAATGCCCAGTTGTAGATTTTTGTGGCTGGTTTTAAGTCAGCGTTCAGCCACGACTCACACCCATACAGCACGGCTGACATGAGAGCAGCATCAAATATTCTCTTCTTTACGATAAAGGGCCAGTCACAATTCTTCTTTAAGAATAAAACAAATTTGTTAAAGTGTGCCATCTTTGCCTGCATGTGAGCCGCGACTGCCGCTGACACGGAACCGTCAGCTGTAAATGGTGAGCCAAGATAGGTGTACTGTGCGCACGACTCCACCACCAGGTCATCTACTCTTACTGCCTCTCTGTCGTGTTCTGTACCACATATAACAAAGAATTTTGTTTTTGTTGCATTGATCTTCATGCCATAGCTATCGCAGTACTGTTTTAGCAATGTTACTTTATTGATTAAATTATCTTTGGTTGTTGCAAGGAGCACCGTATCATCCATTAGGACTAAAATATGTAGCCAAGACAAGAAACCATCAGGATTACTATTTTCTTTGATAATCTTAATCAGGTCATTAACGTACAGGACAAAGAGCAGACAAGATGTTGAGCTACCCTGACGCACCCCGACCGTGGCTGCTACTATCACTGAACCGATGACACTGTTCGTTACCGCGTACATAGCAACAAGTGCCGCCAGCATAACACTACCACAACCCAAACGTTTCAGAACTGCAAATAACATACTTCTAGGTACCAGATCGTAAGCCTGAGTAAAGTCCACAAACATTACAAAAAGTTTCCTTTTCTTCCTTTTAGCCATATCAGTTAATAATCTTAATGTTACGATATGCTCAATGCAGCCACGACCTTTCTGTGCTCCAGCCTGCTCCCTGTATGGTTTGAACCATCTCTCCAGTCGCGCAAACAGTACCATATCAAAGAGTTTAGCGAGACAATTAATAATAGTCACACCACGGTAATTACGAGGTTCCCGTCTGTTACCTCTCTTAAATAACATGAACAGTTTAGCCGTAGACCATAGACTAGGATATGAAGCTGACGCGAATATAGTATTAAATAATGTAGTAATTATCAGCAACCATTGCCCTGTAAGTAGTTTTAACACACCGGGAGAGACTCCATCTGGACCGCATGCCTTGTCTGGCTTAATATTGTCTATTTGCTTCTGAACTTCCTCTTGACTTATCTGGTCATCTAGAATTGGAATATTTACTGGTAAATGATTTCCGTCATCTAAATTATCTGCCACAGTAGGATTCAATACTTCCTCATAAAATTCTTTAAATTCCTGATCAGAAGGACGACCATCTTCCTTACAATCACCCTGATATTTACCCTTCCAATCTATCGCCCTCCATACTCGAGAATCATCACGGTCCTGTAGGAGTCTGTCCCAGCGGTCAGTGTATGTCCTGTCATGTACATCATTACCTTCACCTGCCGCCGTCTCGCCACGGCTCCTACTGCAACATTCGTACAACACTTCAGACACCTTTTCTGCAAACTCATCTACAGTGACATCATTACCATCCACATGCACATTAGAAATTAAATTAGAGAACATATCATGATTAATCTGATTGAATGTTATAGATTTACTCGTCATCTTAGCACGCTCCGCAGTCCCCAGTAGTGATGCATGACCGCCTAAATGGTAGGCACGCCGTAACACATGGTCAAGATTGACTTTATTCAAGCATAATTGGACCGCTATCGGAGCGTGATCTGATGGCAAGTGTTCTGTCTGGTGAACCTGAAACAAATCAATATTCCTGACTAACTTCTCTGACGCTATACAAACATCCAACTCGGAAATCCATGTGCTATCTTTCTTAAATGTCAGATTGCTTACAAAGTGCTTCTCACGAGTTTTCAGATTGTTGATCACAATTAAGTTATTGTCTTTACAAACTGATGCTAAGGCATAAGCGTTATCATTGGGAGTATTTACATCATCTGGTATGAGTGGATATGCATATTCAGTATTATTGGCAATATCTCTTACAGCTTTGCCCAACCTCGCATTTACATCACCTAATATTAAACACTTATCACAGTTGTTTTCCATGAGCTTCTCGTGTATAGCTGCAAATGACTCGTGAGAGAAGTACAGTGAGTCACTTGGGGGTATGTAGCAGGCACCAAACATTACTCCAGGTACACAACTCAGTTCAAACCACACCTGGTCACACATGCTCGTATCCACTCTTATTACATCTTCACTGAGACAGTTTTTTATCATAACAGTTGTTCCGCCACGATGAGCTGCGTTCTGATTGTAGCTCATGTAAGAAACATAGCCAGGCAAGCATACACGTAGCGATGTTTTCACTTCATTCAGTGCCACAATGTCATATTTCAATAACATATCTTCCACATTCTTCTTTTCTAACTTAGTTTTGCAACCGTTAATATTCCAAGACAAGATTTTAAGAACTCTAGTATTATGTTGTGGTCGACCTAAAAACCCTGCCAGTTCCACTTATCGATCACAACACCATCCTTGTAGAGTTGACGCTCTCTTGCGTTAAACACAATGTTGCAGCCAACATTTTCCGGACGTTCCTTCTCTGCTTGCTCTGCTTCACGCAACCTCCTCCACTCTGCTCGGACACTCGGGTGAACATCCTTCTTAATGAAAATAGTCTTGTACGCTTCTGTGTTGCATTGTTTGAGATTCTTAGCCTTGTTGAGCACAGCATCCCGGTCTTGCTTGGATCTCACGGTAACCAGGATGGGACGAGAGCGCCGTGGTCGTGCTCCCCCCGCAGCACCACCGTCACCCAGCCGTCGGACACTCAGCACCTCGCTCGTTGCACCAGCTGCATCCCAAATTTTGTTGACCTTATCCACGTCCTCTGTCTCACCGTCCAGCTCTTCACCATTATCTGGGACACCGAGTATTACTAAGTTGCATTCTCGTTCCTTCCTATCCAGTCCTTCAAGAAAACGTTGTTGTTTTGATATTATTTCAGCTTGCACGTTGACCTGCTGCTGCAACTCAGTAATCTTAGTGTTGATGACACTTCCAGGTGACGTTAGTGCTTGTCTCAGGTCTGCCAATTCCTTTATTACATCGTTCAACTTCTCTGCAATAGAATCTTGTTCACTCGATGCAAGAATACTCTCTATTAGTTCGTCTTTTGACAACCGAGAAAGTTGAGTTTTCTGTAATTTTCTTAAATCTGACAATTGTCTTGCCATAATGAGAAGATGGGTAGGTAAGGTGTGGCAACTGTGGTTGCTATGACAACAGCCCAGTCAGGTTCCAACTGCGCATGCGCCACCTGCAGAAATCTGGTCGTGGGGAGGGTTTGCCCAGGCACCACAGGTTTAAAAGGCAAGTAACGGCTAAGTCCAAAACTCCTCTTCTACATGAAGCAACCACAATGGACTCACGTACTTAATGCGTTGCTGAGTGAGTGTTGAAAGGTCGTAGGGTCTCTAGAGTCTCTTAAATCGTGATAAAACAAGGAGCACCTTCCCTCTTCTGTTTACTCCTCCGCCACACACCTGACCACCATGTAATACATTCTTTACAGTTCATCTGTTATCGTGCATCCTCACCACATCCTCACCACATCAATGTTACATTTTCTTTTAGTTCCTTTTATTGGTGATACTCTTTCCATAATTCATTTAACATGAGGCAGGTTTATTTTTTTTTTGTCCATTCATTAGCGTGCAACCCTCACCGTATCTATATTGCATTCTCTTTTCCTTTATTTTATTAAAAAGAACTCTTGGTACATTTCTGCCAACTTTTTTTTTTTTTTCTTCGTTAGTACTCAACCTCACCGCCTCACAGTATCCTTCACAATACATTTCCTTTCACTTCAGTTGCTGGCGTGGTGGCGGGCTCCTCCCCTCACACCGCAGCGGGATGCCTGGAACACAAGCCCCGCACAGCTCTCCACGCACCGGCTCGTTAGACCCACACCAAACCAACCCAGAATCTGAGCCTGAAAATTGACCTTCCACTCTTCCCTCTCGCAACATTTTATTTCTTCCTCTCATTTGTTCTTCCCTTCCATTCTCCCACTCTGCTCTTCTTCGCTCTTCCGTGTTCTTTTAAATCTTGACATTTGAGTTCCTCTTGTCTGCTCGAGTGAAGCGAATGAGGCTTTGCTTCGTTCAGAGTTCAAGCACTATAGGGTTGTACCATTGCCAACAAAACCTTTTTCGCGGTGATTTTATCAAGAGATCTCAAATTTTCCGTGGTATTATTCATTTCAGCTTAGACTCCAGCACACTTGAACACTGTATGGTTTGAGTGCTAGACAAATGTTTGTATCTATCTAGTTGCTTGCGTCTATAGTTTTTAATCAGCAGGAAGCAGAAAGCGAAGGTGGATGAGTGAAAAGTGAGAAAAGATATCTTTCCTTTGATCACAACGACTTGAAATGTTTTCTTCCCCAAATCGTCTTCAGTTACACAAGACCTCTAACCAAACCCTACAAACACTGACCAAACATACAGCCAATAAAAAAAAAAAAATAAATAAATAAAAAAACGGAAAAGCAGCGTTTCAGCACGTCCTGAGAGCAAGACAGATCCTGCAGGGCTGGACTCGACTGGACTCAGCTCTCTGGACGTCTCTTACTCCTCAACAAAGCGAGGTGAGGCGAGGCGACC
Source organism: Scylla paramamosain (assembly GCF_035594125.1). Classification (NCBI taxonomy): domain Eukaryota; kingdom Metazoa; phylum Arthropoda; class Malacostraca; order Decapoda; family Portunidae; genus Scylla; species Scylla paramamosain. The sequence continues at coordinate 476,879 of NW_026973694.1, read as the reverse complement.
GGCGGGGCTCATATACCTGAACCCGCCATTCAGTGGAAAGCCTCCTGATCCGCTCTGACCACCGCATGCACTTGCACCGGCTAAGGCAAAACAATAAAAGGAAGCAAAAGAAGTCGATGCTGCTGCTAAACTCAGGATGAAACTGACCGCACAGGTATATCTTCAACTTTACTTCCCACGACCTGCACACATTTCTAAAAGGCAAGGCAAGGGAAGCTGAACTGAAGCGAAAGGATGAAAATAAGTAAAGGGAGAAGAGTGTATGTTATTATTTTTTTTCCGAGATGCACTTTTCGTTATTATTTTCTTCCCATGTGCGTTCAATTTTATATATATTTATAAGAGGTGGAGTGGAGTAAAACAAAGATGAAAATAAATAAAAGAGAAAGATGTTATTTTCATTCTAAGATACACTTTTGTTATATATATTCTTTTCATTAGATATATTTCGAAACAGAATAGGAGTGAAGCGAAACATTTAAATGAGACAAGGGAGAACGGTATGTTTCTGTTTATATTTTCTAACCCAGACACGTGCATGTATTTTTAGATACCCGTACCTACATTTCAAGAGGGAATAGAAAATGGAGTTGAGAAAAAGATGGAAGAGAGAAAGAACAAAAATATATTGATGTTATCAGTGAAGGGAGAAAGGTGTATGTTATTATTTTCCTGCTTAAACTTGATACTTTTTAGATACAAACATTTAAAAAAAGAATAAACAATAGAGTGATATATTTTTATTTTTAAATTCTTACATTTCAAGAAGGAATAGAATTTATTTTAGTTACATTTGATATAATAATAGAAGATGGAGTGAAGTAAAACAATAAAAATAAATGAAAGGGAAAGAGAAAAGTTATATATGTTTTCATTCCTACTTGTGACGCATATGTCTGTGTGTGTGTGTGTGTGTGTGTGTGTGTGTGTGTGTGTGACTAGGTATATAGATAAAATTCCAACTGACATTTCAAGAACGAACAGAAAGTCACGTAGAACAATAAACTGCAAATAAGTAAAGGAAAATAGATACATTGCTATACACTTTTGAAAGACCTAACAAATTATTTTACTTCCTGTGGCAACGATATATTTCTGAAAGAAAAATAACGCACGGTAAAAAGCGACGAAGTGAAAGTAAGCGCACGGTAAAAGGCGACGTAGTGAAAGTAAGCAAAGTGAGAAAGAGATGCAGTGATTATATTAAAGTGAGTAGCATAAATATTTCTTTGTAAGATTTCCTTGCACATTGTATTACTTTTGTCTGACTTCAATACATTTCAAAAAGGAAGAGAAGGTGAAGTGAAGAGAAAAAAATGAAAGCGAGATTCCCTGCCATTATTATTTCTTCTCCTGAGACTTACAGATGCCTATTTTACTTCATATGACTTTGGTATTTTCAAAATGGATAAAATGGAGAAACTCTTATTATTGTAGTTGTTCCTCATTAGTCTCATACAAGATATGTAGCAAATAAATGAAAATAATTAAAGAAGATTATGCTATACTAAAGATAACAGCAACGATTCCTAATTCCTTCTTCCAACCACAGACATCTATCCAACCTCCCATAAACTGCAGACAATAGAAAAGAAATACAAGATGAGGTGTGACAAAAAACGGAAAATAAAGAAGGGAAGGAATTTTGCTAAAGTTTACAGTATTCATGATGGCTTTTCCCGATGACTGAGACTGATTTCACTACATTTCCCACAAGCTACATAAAATATAAAGTAAATCAAAATCAAGAACAAGTAATACAAGATAAAATAAAGCACGGAACTGAAAACATTGAAGATTACAGCCACAATCTACTATGTATTCTTCTCTCCCAGAGTTAAGTCTACTTTCTGTAATCCCTGTGACTTGTACACATTTCAGAGAGGACTGAGGCGAAGTGAAGCAGAGGAATGGAAATACGCAAGAGAAGAAAGAAGATACTGTTGCACTGAAGATGCCAACAAAGATTTATCATTATTTTCTTTACGATCCAGACATTGCAAACATTCTAAAATATATCACAAAGTGAATTGAAGCCAAGAATTTAAACCAAGGAAATAGAGAAACGACAAATTACTAAACAGGAAATAGCAGGCACACTCTACCATTATATTGTCCTAAGACTAAAACCATTTATTTATTTCCACTCCTGTTATCAATAAATATTTCACAAACGAATGGAAGGTGAAGTGAAGTAAGGTCATGAAGATAGTCAAGAGAAAATGATACTGTGAACTGGAGATACTAACCAAGATTTACTGTTATTCCACCCCACGACCCAGACACTTATTGTGCTTCCTACGAAGTGCAAGTGTTATAAAAGGAAACAGAAGGCCACATGATGCAAAGAATTCAAACCAACAAAGTAAATAAAGAACATTATTAAACTGGATGCTATTTCCAATAGACTACGTCCATTCAATTCCTGTTACTGACATTCATTTGAAAAAGGAAGAAAATGTGGAATGGCGGAAAATAATAAAAATAAGTAGATTATATTATTAAATGTATTATGACAAATCTATCATTACTATTCTCACGGGACAGACATTTATACTACAGCAGCATAATAGTGTGTGTGTGTGTGTGTGTGTGTGTGTGTGTGTGTGTGTGTGTGTGTGTGTGTGTGTGTGTGTGTGTGTGTGTGTGTGTGTGTGTGTGTGTGTGTGTGTGTGTGTGTGTGTTTCTGTGTGTGTGTGTGTGTGTGTTTGTGTGTGTGTCTGGAAGCCATCTCCCATGCATACAAATTCAATTTTAGTTTTCTTGACCTTATTTACTTTATGTATTATGGGAAGAGGGGTGAAAGCTATGGTCCAGTACTACTGCTGCTACTGTTACTACTACTACTACTACTACTACTACTACTACTACTACTACAACCATTACCACCACTGCCATTGCTACTGCTACAACTGTTGGTACTACTACTACTACTACTACTACTACTACTACTACTACTACTACTACTACTACTACTTTCTCTTTCTCTCTCTCTCTCTCTCTCTCTCTCTCTCTCTCTCTCTCTCTCTCTCTCTCTCTCTCTCTCTCTCTCTCTCTCTCGACAAAATCTAGCACGATTTTGAAATACCTTAATAAAACCAAAAGTGCTAACAAGTAAATGGAAAGTAAAACAATAAAACAATCGAATCTAAAAAAAAAAACAGTAAAAGACTGAGAAAAAAAAACATAAGAGGAACAAAAATATAAAAAAAGTAAGATTTTTAAAAGATAAACGATTAAAAAAATGAGAGAGAGAGAGAGAGAGAGAGAGAGAGAGAGAGAGAGAGAGAGAGAGAGAGAGAGAGAGAGAGAGAGAGAGAGAGAGAGTTGTAATGAGAATCACACACCCAGTATTCAGTAAACAAAAGATAAGGTAAAATGCAAAGGAAGAAACGCAAGAGGTGTAACTGAAAACAAAGGAGCAAGGAGGACAGGTGGGACAGGTGGGACAGCAAGGGAGAAAACGACAACACTCTGAGAACGGCAGGTTGTGCGTGACTCATACACTGAAGCACAGGACGACGCGGAAGCAATCGAGGCGCAGAGGAGACACACGGAGATGTAATTGAGCCGAGAAAGAAAGAAAGAAAGAAGGGAAAAAAAGAATACATGGGGAATCATTTTGACAGACACTGAAAAAGGATATGAGAGAGAGAGAGAGAGAGAGAGAGAGAGAGAGAGAGAGAGAGAGAAGAGAGAGAGAGAGAGAGAGAGAGAGAGAGAGAGAGAGAGAGAGAGAGAGAGAGAGAGAGAGAGAGAGAGAGAGAGAGAGAGAGAGAGAGAGAGAGTTAGAAACAAAACCTTAACTCTGAAATAATGTAGACAACTGAAAAATAAACAAAAAATATCGCACAATTTGAAACTGACAAAAAACAAAAAAAAAACTTCAGGTAAGGAAACTTCAATCCGGTAAGAATAAAGAAGGGAAGAATTTTCTGGGCGAGGGGAAAAAAATAATGCAAGACTGAAAGGAGAGTTACTTTGGTACTGATGAGAGAGAGATGGAAGAAGGATTGAAGAGAAAGCAACCAATAAACAAAGAGAAATGTAATCTAATCTAATGAACTACGAGAGAAACTTATAGTCAGAGAGAGAAAAGTACTGATGAGGGAGAGATGGAAGGATTGAAGAGAAGGCAACCAATAAACAAACAGAAATCTAACCTAACCTAGTGAACTACGAATGAGAAACGTATAGTCACAGAGAGAGAGAGAGAGAGAGAGAGAGAGAGAGAGAGAGAGAGAGAGAGAGAGAGAGAGAGAGAGAGAGAGAGAGAGAGAGAGAGAGAGAGAGAGAGAGAGAGAGAGAGAGAGCACTAGAGTAGATATTCCGAAATCTGAGAATGAGAGATAGTACAATTTGCCTGACAGATGCTCGTGTATTTGGAGAGAGGAAGTGAAGCACATCCCTACAGACTGAGCAGCAGCAATCACCCGCCCCATTCAAGCACAAGTGTAAGGAAAGAATGAGCGGATACACAGTGACACCTGTTATGTGGGGTAGGTGTCGGGACAGGACAGCCGCAAGTTGTAGGTACATGTACAGACTGTGGTTTCTATATTAAGGCCAGCAAGAAACGAATACTGCCGTGGCAGACCCTGAGCGCGTGGCTGCCTCGGAAGCACCAGCCAGACTGAGGATTACAGGGTTGCCAAGCGTGCAATAAATGGAGGTACAAAATGAAACATGGTACGGTATATTACATATCCACAACACCCAGACTGTGAAGGTGGGGAGATCCATGGCGCACTTGGTGTAGTAAAGGCCCTATTCAGACATGACTGGCCAGGTTCTCCAGAGAACTTCTCTTGTTAACAATGTAGGAAGCTAGTCAATCTGCCACTACAACCATGAAAACACCCTTAAAGATCCGTGGCACTTCAGGTGAAGACGTTTGGAAGTAGTCAGGACGCTGGCAAGGGTGTTTACGAATATGGTCTTAAAGCTGGTGCACAATTCTGATATAAGAGCATGAGAGCATAAGAAAATAAAAAAAAGTTGTAAGGAACTGTGTACAAATAGTATCGTGCAGCAAAGTCCATAGTCATTAGATTTCTTTAAGATATCAGATGAATTCCTGGATGAATATTGCAGGTGGTAAGCTTTATTAAGTGCTCAAGAGCTGCCTTGTGTGGACTGACTGACCTTTTGCAGGCTCCTTACTTTATGTTACGTTGTTAAACCTTTCAAGGGACCTTTTCGCTGCCAATTTGTTTTTCTCATTATTATGCAATGATAATATTAACTCATTATTTTTTTTTTGTTTTCAAGATGGATAAAAAGAATATAAGAAATTTAAAATATTATTTTTATCCGACATGTAACTGAAATTCCATTGTTAAAATATTTTTTTTTATTTTTAGCGAGGAGCAACGAGGCAAACTTTTAATATAAATAGACATCTGTGTTTTTGTTCTGCCGTACAAACAACAAATTTAGTGTTCCGGGGTAGAAGCAGAGCAGAGTGCGTCCCTTAACCTTTCTTTGTGCATTGACTTCCCGTGAAGTATTTGACTGAAGTGCCAGGAGGCAGTGGTGGAGTGCGAGGTTATCCAGATGGGAAATATAAATGAAACTAGTCATAATTATCACACAGCTGCCTGGAACAAAGGCACTGGGAGGAAAACTGTTGAAACAAGACAAAACTAAAGTATCTGCGTAGAGTCTGACAAATTATATCAGTTTTATTTTTCTGAGACAAGAACGAAATGAAAAGCGAAATCAAGAGCTCCGCGAGTGTTGATAAATAACGAAAATCAAGGCGAATAAAAATAAAGTAAAGATAAAGTGGAAAAGCCTCAATAGTACAAAGAGAAAACACGTTAGCAATGTGTTACGTAAGGCTTTCAAATATACGATAATGAGAACCTTTTTAATACGAGGCGGAAAACTCGTCACAGCACATCCGTGGAGACGAGGTTAAGCAGAGGAGCCTCGGAGAGAGATTAAAGAGGTTAGTGACAGGATGAGCAACTCCCTGGATGAGAGGACATCATTACACAACCGTGAAGGGAAGCGCGCCAAGACATCCAACAACATATTACTTTTTCTAGCATATTTCTATGTAAGTGTGTACGAAGGACAAAAAAAAAGTTATGATTCCTATAGGGTAAAAAATAAAAAGTATCCAAAATTTGAAAAGTGTTTTAATTGTATTCTTGATAATCGCCAGTTCCCTTGAGATCTTCATAATAGAACAACCAGTAACCATCACTGTGTTAGAAATATTGCTGAATCACAGGACTGACCGTGACTTCTGTTCCTAGATGCAATTACTTTTCTAACTGAAGGAGGAGAGAGAGAGAGAGAGAGAGAGAGAGAGAGAGAGAGAGAGAGAGAGAGAGAGAGAGAGAGAGAGAGAGAGAGAGAGAGAGAATGTGTGTAAAGGAAGTGGCGGAAGATAGAGAAGTTTGGGATAGTTAAGGATGGTTAAGGATGGTGACAAATGCTGCCCGGCAGGTGACAATTGGAAGACGCAGCTCGGAGGGAGAGGAGAAGCCATTAGCAGAGGTACACAGTGATCCGTTACTGGAGGGGAAGGTGAACTGATCCGCTGTCGCCCAAAGGAAACAAACCATTGACAAGAAATCCAGCGTTCCCTCTCTTGCCATCTGCTCCTGTGCTGGCCAGACGTCACCTGGGACACAACCCTGACGCAATGTGCTGTTTCAGAGACCTTACAGAAATGCACACAGGAGAAATCATATTTGAAGACAATAAAAGCATACAGCATAACGGCTATCCCAGGGACCCTATAAAAATACACAGCAGAACTTCCTTTTTTCCAGGCTTTACAAAAACGTACAGAGCAAAATAATTATTAGGAAAAGACTATAAAACTGCACACACCAGAACTCATTATTTCAGAGGCACTACATAAACAACGAAGTATAACTATTTGGAAAAATCCCTGTAACCTCACTACATATTTGGAAATTATACTATGAACCTAAGAGCTTAAGAAGCCAAAACAACAGTCAACAGGTCACAATTCCAAACTACGCCTCAGTCTCCAAGTCTTCCCACACAAGCATAACCTGAGTTCAGGCACGTGTAGCCAGTCCACGCCAGGGATTACAGCACCAGCCATCACCTGCAGCCCTTCACGTCCGCCTCAGTCCAGACGCGTCGGGGCAAGAGGTGCTCAGTTGGCCTTTCAAGACAGTAATACCACTAACGATGCATAACACCCACACCACAGCGGCCCCACTCCACGTGCCTCTGATCTATCCCTCAATTGGCTTTACACACAATTAACTCCGCTCACTGCTACCCGCTACTAATCCAGCCAATCCCTTCACTGCTTAATAAGACAGACCCGTTCATAACCGCCCCTCTTCACCCTGCCGGTGTCTATCAACCCCTGTGTAGAGGAGAGGGACAAGGCAGAGGTAATAGAGGTAAGGGTAGCATGTAACACAGGCCCCATAGCAGATACAACCTTCGTAGAGCGCTGGAGAGAGGCAGTGAGGAGGATAACGAGGCCTAACACACTCTTGAAGGGAACCTGAGAGGGGGACACAGTAGGTGTGTGGATCACAGGGCACGCCAGCCGGTACAGGGGGCCAGTGACGCGTGCTGTGGGGACTGACTCCTGGCGGCCTGACAGACTCACTGGTGCTAATTAGGTGAAGGGTGACCATGTTAGGAAGTTACATTACTATTAGTTCTTATAATATTCTTTTGCTGCTACCAGTGTTGTTGCTGCTGTTGTTTTTATTATTATTATTATTATTATTATTATTATTATTATTATTATTATTATTATTATTATTATTATTATTATTAACATTATTATTATTAGTAGTATCATTATTATCATTATCATTATTATTAATATTATTATTATTATACCACCATCACCACCACCACTACCACACGTTATAATAACAAGCATAACACTATCATAATCACCACTACTGCCATCAATACCACAACATAACAATCCTTAACACACTCATTAACACCACCATCAACACCAACATCAGCAACACAATCATAATTCTAACACCACCGCCACTCTTCCTACACGCATCCAATCATGACGCTGCGAGACACAAACACCACTCTATGTTTCCCTTCCCTGTCACATTTCCTTACCCTTCCCTCGCAATGTATTCCTTTCTCTATCACACTCCCTCACTCCCTTCCCCTCCCCCAGCATAGCCGCCTCCCCAACAGGTTGTCTGGACCATTACTTTGTTTAATCTCGTGTCAATGTCACACACAGGAGTTTCTTGTTTTCTCCTCCCACCGACCAAGTCTCCCGGGAACTGCTATTGTAAGGCATGGAATCCTCCTTTATCCCGCTTTTTTTATGTACTCTTCAGATTTATTCATGTCTGGTGAGGTCCGGCGGTGACTACACCATGTACGCTACACGTCTGTCTCTTATAGGTTTCCTCAGTGTAGGCGAAGATAAATTACATTGATAACCCCGAACCTTGTAACAAACTCCATATTATCTCTTAGATTGTGTGTGTGTGTGTGTGTGTGTGTGTGTGTGTGTGTGTGTGTGTGTGTGTGTGTGTGTGTGTGTGTGTGTGTGTGTGTGTGTGAATTGAATTGAATTGCATTGAATTGAATTTATTGAGTAAGCTCAGACTTTATATAAAAGTATGGAGCACAGCTCTCCAGCAAAATAATACAAACATTATATACAGAATTATAAACAGAATGTGCATAATATTATACAAGAAAAAAAATACATACAAATGAAATACACTGTAAGCAATGGCAAAAAAAATGTATTAAAAAAAGTGTATGCATATATAATGATACATACTGTTACTAATTAAGAAATTAGAAAAACTATTGAGGTGTTTTGCACAATGAGCTCAAACATGCGTAGCACCATCCTCAAAAACAAAGATAATTTCTTCATCACACTTGAACTTGTACTTTGCATGAACAAAACATATTTGAATTGTGTTGGCCTATTTATGTAATAATTTGGTATGTACATATTACGTAACCTAACAGTGTGTGTGTGTGTGTGTGTGTGTGTGTGTGTGTGTGTGTGTGTGTGTGTGTGTGTGTGTGTGTGTGTGTGTGTGTGTGTGTGTGTGTGTGTTTTATGTAGGAAGGACACTGGCCAAGGGCAACAAAAATCCAATAAAAAAATATGCCCACTGAAATGCCAGTCCCATAAAAGGGTCAAAGCAGTGGTCAAAAATTGATGAATAAGTGTCTTGAAATCTCCCTCTTGAAGGAATTCAAGTCATAGGAAGGTGGAAATACAGAAGCAGGCAGGGAGTTCCAGAGTTTACCAGAGAAAGGGATGAATGATTGAGAATACTGGTTAACTCTTCCGTTAGAGAGGTGGACAGAATAGGGGTGAGAGAAAGAAGAAAGTCTTGTGCAGCGAGGCCGCGGGAGGAGGGTAAAAAAACAAAACAACCCTCACGTAATTCTCCGTGTCTCATCTCTTTCTTGCATTTGTGCGTCTTTCTCACAACAGTAACTTGTGTATTATGTGTAAGGTATATTAATTTTCGTCTCCGTGATGGAAATAACATAAGCCAGCCACAAAATTCACCTTCTCATCTCTTTCTTACACTTGTATCTTTTTTTCAGTATCACTTCAGTAAAGGTTCTCTGTGTGGTAAACCTGAACTGTATTGCTTCTCTGTGCTGGTCACGTCACGAGCTGAAATAACTCAAATGCCATGTTAACTATCCAGGCTGCTTCTCTTTCCCACACTTCTAGTTTTGTCAGTCTCCTTCACAATGGTTCTGTGTGGTAAACAAAACAATGTTATTTCTCTGTCGTCAAAAGAAAAACAAATGTCACGTAATTTTCCGTGTCATCTTTCTCTCATGCTAGCTTTTATATTTTTTCTATCTTATGTATTTATTCATTATTGACCACTCATTACTACCACACTAACTCACACTCACTACTCCATGCATGACCTCAGCGTACCTGATTTTTCTACCTTACCTTATAATTAGCAGCCTCTAAAAATAAACCACTACCACATTTATTTCAGCCTGGTGGAGTCACAGGCGCGGGTGTCGCTGATCCCCGGCCGTGTGATCACCCTTTTTATTTCACGAATAATATGTAAAAGTTATTTGCAAAATCTCAATTTTGATCCGATTTAATTATTCACGAGAATATTATTTGATCTCACTTTAAATACTTCATAGCAAAATAGCCTCCCTGTAAAATAAAATTAATGAACATATTTATATTTGGCAGCGATACGGAACACATTATTTCTGCCTAAACTTTTCAGTCATGGCGTCTGGCGCTCTACGTATGTCCGGCTGCCTATCTGATTGACCGGCTAACAGACTGACTGACTGGCTGAGTGACGATTAAATGACGGACTAACTGACGGACTTGATGACTGCCATTAGTACCAAAAAAAGAAAAAAAAAAGCCTTCTCCCTCAGAGATCTCCATTCTTGGAGACTTCAATGTTCACCACCAGCTTTGGCTTTCCTCTCCCTTCACTGACCATCCTGGTGAACTAGCCTACAACTTTGCTATCTTCCATGACCTAGAGCAATTGGTGCAACACCCTACTCGTATTCCTGACCGTCTTGGAGATATGCCCAACATTCTTGACCTTTTCCTGACCTCTAATCCTTCTGCTTATGCTGTCATCCTTTCTTCTCTGTTGGGCTCCTCCGATCACAATCTCATATCTTTATCTTGTCCTATCGCTCCAATCCCTCCTCAGGATCCCCCTAAGCGAAGGTGCCTCTGGCGTTTTGCCTCTGCTAGTTGGGGGGACCTGAGGAGGTATTTTTCTGATTTTCCTTGGAATGACTACTGCTTCCGTGTCAGAGACCCGTCTTTGTGTGCTGAGCGCATAACAGAGGTGATAGTATCTGGCATGGAGGCGTACATTCCTCACTCTTTTTCTCGTCCTAAACCTTCTAAACCGTGGTTTAACACAGCTTGTTCTCGTGCTATACATGATAGAGAGGTGGCCCACAAAAGGTACTTAAGCCTTCCATCACCAGAATCTCATGCACTTTATATTTCTGCCCGGAACCATGCCAAGTCTGTTCTCCAACTAGCCAAAAACTCCTTCATTAACAGAAAATGTCAAAACCTTTCAAGATCTAACTCCCCTCGTGATTTCTGGCATCTAGCCAAAAATATCTCCAATAACTTTGCTTCTTCTTCTTCTTTCCCTCCTCTATTTAAACCAGATGGCACCACTGCTATCACATCTATTTCATAAGCTGAACTCTTCGCTCAAACCTTTGCTAAAAACTCTACCTTGGACGATTCTGGGCTTGTTCCTCCCTCTCCTCCACCCTCTGACTACTTCATGCCACCTATTAAAATTCTTCGCAATGATGTTTTCCATGCCCTCGCTGGCCTAAACCCTCGGAAGGCTTATGGACCTGATGGGGTCCCTCCTAATGTTCTCCGAAACTGTGCCTCCGTGCTTGCACCTTGCCTAGTCAAACTCTTTCAGCTCTGTCTGTCAACATCTACCTTTCCTTCTTGCTGGAAGTTTGCCTACATTCAACCTGTTCCTAAAAAGGGTGACCGTTTTAATCCCTCAAACTACCGTCCTATTGCTTTAATTTCCTGCCTATCTAAAGTTTTTGAATCTATCCTCAACAAGAAGATTCTTAAACATCTATCACTTCACAACCTTCTATCTGATCGCCAGTATGGGTTCCGTCAAGGCCGCTCTACTGGTGATCTTCTGCCTTTCCTTACTGAGTCTTGACCATCCTCTTTTAGAGATTTTGGTGAAACTTTTGCTGTTGCCTTGGACATATCAAAAGCTTTTGATAGAGTCTGGCACAAAGCTTTGATTTCCAAACTACCCTCCTACGGTTTCTATCCTTCTCTCTGTAACTTCATCTCAAGTTTCCTTTCTGACCGTTCTATTGCTGCTGTGGTAGACGGTCACTGTTCTTCTCCTAAATCTATTAACAGTGGTGTTCCTCAGGGTTCTGTCCTGTCACCCACTCTCTTATTATTATTCATTAATGATCTTCTAAACCAAACTTCTAGTCCTATCCACTCCTACGCTGATGATACCACCCTGCATTTTTCCACTTCTTTTCATAGACGTTCAACCCTTCAGGAGGTAAACATATCACGCAGGGAAGCCACAGAACGCTTGACTTGTGATCTTTCTAAAATTTCTGATTGGGGCAGAGCAAACTTGGTATTGTTCAATGCCTCAAAAAATCAATTCCTCCATCTATCAACTCGACACAACCTTTCAGACAACTATCCCCTCTTCTTCAATGACACTCAACTGTCCCTCTCTTCTACACTGAACATCATCGGTCTGTCTTTTACTTATAATCTGAACTGGAAACTTCACATCTCATCTCTAGCTAAAACAGCTTCTATGAAGTTAGGTATTCTGAAACGTCTCCGCCAGTTTTTCTCACCCCCCCAGCTGCTAACTCTGTACAAGGGCCTTATTCGTCCATGTATGGAGTATGCTTCACATGTCTGGGGGGGGGTTCCACTCATACTGCTCTTCTAGACAGGGTGGAATCAAAAGCTTTTCGTCTCATCAACTCCTCTCCTCTAACTGACTGTCTTCAGCCTCTCTCTCACCGCCGCAATGTTGCATATCTAGCTGTCTTCTACCGCTATTTTCATGCTAACTGCTCTTCTGATCTCGCTAACTGCATGCCTCCCCTCCTTCCGCGGCCTCGCTGCACAAGACTTTCTTTCTCTCACCCCTATTCTGTCCATTTCTCTAACGCAAGAGTTAACCAGTATTCTCAATCATTCATCCCTTTCTCTGGTAAACTGTGGAACTCCCTGCCTGTTTCTGTATTTCCACCTTCCTATGACTTGAATTCCTTCAAGAGGGAGGTTTCAAGACACTTATTCATCAATTTTTGACCACTGCTTTAACCCTTTTATGGGACTGGCATTTCAGTGGGCATTTTTTTTATTAGATTTTTGTTGCCCTTGGCCAGTGTCTTTCCTACATAATACAAAATAAATAAAAATAAATAAATAAATAAATAAATAAATAAATAAAGCCTGTTAAACTATTAGTAATCATGAAAACTCTTGCAAACCCCGATAACTGCCACTGGAGTCCTTTAGGAGTCGCAGAAACGAGAATGAGATATATATATATATATATATATATATATATATATATATATATATATATATATATATATATATATATATATATATATATATATATATATATATATATATATATATATATATATATATATATATATATATTTTTTTTTTTTTTTTTTTTTTTTTTTTTTGAGGATTGAGTGTGTGTGTGTGGGTGGGTGGGTGTGGATGTGCAGTCAGTCAGTCAGTCAGTCAGTCAGTCTCTCTCTCTCTCTCTCTCTCTCTCTCTCTCTCTCTCTCTCTCTCTCTCTCTCTCTCTCTCTCTCTCTCTCTCTCTCTCTCATACAAATATATAAATAATCCTCAACTAACACCCACTTATTTTCATGCTCCCCTCTGTGTGCACACACACACACACACACACACACACACACACACACACACACACAGACACACACACACAAACCAGACACACACACACACACACACAACTTTCCTCGTTAGCTCCGGGACACAATGTTCAGGCCACTGTCGCCTCCACCTCGTGTGCTTAATGAACACAATGGGTAGCACAGTTCAGTGATTTTCTCCGTTCATTATGAAGGAAGTGTTGCAAGCCCTGCTATTGATTCCCTGCCGCCGAGGGACCGCTGCTGACTCCCCCGCTGCTGCCACCGTGACTTGACAACCCCTCGCCACCCCGCACTTCAGCAGCCCCGCGTCACAGTTCGCCTGTCACGTTCAGCGAGGTCTCCATTCTTAAACGCTTTGCTCTCTCATAAGGACTGTTTTCAATGACCACTGAGTTAGTTAATTCGGTCGAAACGTTTAGAAATATGGTTCCGATGTGATTCTGTGATTTTTCATTTATTTATTTATTTATTTTTTTTTTTTTACGTTTTTATTCGTGTTGATATTTTAATCTTCCGACGTATTTTTCATGCCTTCACTTCAAATAAAATCAAAAGCACAGCACTTCCTTGAAAAAACACATCGATAAAAATTACCTCCCTTCCGTCAAACAAGACAGCACCTGCGTTACATAAGCCAGTCACTCCCCACCCCCTGTCGCCTTCTGTCTGGACTCCTGAGTGTCGGTTCTCTTCATCTGCGTGGCATTAAGTAAAGTACTCCATATGATGCGTGCTGCCTGCATGGTGGTGTTATCAAGCCAACACCAGCAGGTTAACACGCACGCACGCACGCACCCGCACGCACACACAAACGTCAAGTCTTGAGTGTCTGTGCACGTGCTTGGGAAGAACGCACGGTCGAGGTCACTGGCATCTCTATTCACCTCATGACTCTCATGTTTTTTTCTCCTCCTCCGTTCTCTTCTCCTATGCTTTTTTTTTTTTTTTTAAAAAATTTTAAGCTAAAAACAAGACGACTTAACACGCACGCACGCACGCACACACACACACACACACACACACACACACATATATATATATATATATATATATATATATATATATATATATATATATATATATATATATATATATATATATATATATATATATATATATATATATATATATATATATATATATATATATATATATATATATATATATATATGTCATCTCTTATGGTGGAGGCAAAGCAGGTGTGACAACGAGATCATGAACAGAATCAACACACGCTGCTTCTGACACTAATACACTCCTCTGTTGCATCAGCGATCTTTTAGTTTATCTCTTACCAGAGACGCAGGCCGGGCAGGTGTGACAACGTCATGAACAGAATCAACACACACAAAGCTTCTGACACACGCTACACACACTGATTTGAATAAGCGATGTTTTTGGTTCGCTCATTAGTCACAGAGACTCCTCTACATCTCGGAGTAAAACACAGAAGCCTGCCAGGTGAGACGTCGAGATCATGAACTGAAGCAACGCACACGCTGCTTATGACACGCCAGCCACACGCATTTCTCTCCATAAGCAATCTTTAAATTCGTTTTTTAATCATAGCGACTCTTCCTTATCTCTTAGTAGAAAACGCAGGCCGGCAGGTGTGTCCTTGTACCGTCTTGGGATACTGCCGCCTGCCTCGGACCCGCCAGCTGCGACTCAAGCAGTTTCTAAGGAACATATCAAAACAGAGTCTAAGTGGAGGCCGCCTCTCCCCCTTGCTAAGCCGCAGGGCAGGACGGGGAACACGCGGACCCTCTTGTTTCATTATTTACGCCGCACAAGACATGCCAGGGGTTGGGAAAATGTTTTAAAATGTAAGAGTATTGTGTGTCTTGTGAATCCCCAAAACTCCGCCCACTGACATGCTGGAGGTAGTAGAAGTGATGGTGGTGGTGGTGGTGGTAAGGACTATACAGGTACTGTGTAGATTATGTATTGAAAGTACACTGCTAGTATTGCTGCTGCTGCGATTACTACTACTACTAACATTAATACTTCAACAACAACTACTACTACTTCTGCTATTACCATCATTATAAACCAGAATCAAACTACCTTCGTGTTTACACATAAAAACAACAAAACGAAAAGTCCCAGACACCAAGACCAGTTCCAGGTGTGTCATGGTATTCCTTCACTGAACTAATTCAACTCATAGGAAGATAAATAAGAAATAATGGAGATCCTCCTGGTGTTGACTAGAGATTAAAGAGAAAAAATGTGTCTTAAATAAGAAATAATGGGGATCCTTCTGGTGTTGACAAGAGATTAAAGAGAAAAAATGTGGCTTCAATAAGAAAAAATGGAGATCCTTTTGGTGTTGACAATTACAAGAGATTAAAGAGAGAAAATGTGGCTTTACTCGTGCATTAGTGAACTGGACTGAAAAATGGTGAGAGTAAGTACAAAGTCCCTGGCAGCGCGGTCATAATCTTTAGCGACAGCAGAAAAAAAAATGCTGGAAATGAGTATGAGAAGTAAAACACACCACGTACATTCTCTCTCTCTCTCTCTCTCTCTCTCTCTCTCTCTCTCTCTCTCTCTCTCTCTCTCTCTCTCTGTATAATAATTTTTTAAAAAAGTGCAATTCTTGGCTGGTTTTAGCCGAGAATGTGAAGCCGGGAGCGAAGTGCAGCCGGGGTTCCGGGTCTTGTGTCTTTTCATTGCTTCTTCCGTATCTTTATAAGCTTTTCTGTGGCTTCAGTGTACCGTAGGTGTGTGTGCTGGTGAGTATATCTATGGTTTTCATTTGATATTATACTGTTTAATTTGATTACTACTAAGCATGGTACTTCAGCTTAACGATACGTGTAAAAAATATAATTTCCTGGTCTTTATTTATTCATCAAAAGACCGCCCCCCCCCCCACTTCCATGCCGTATGGTCTTCTGTAGCAAACAATGTGACCTTTCCTTAATACTAGGAATTGTTCCGAGTTGTTACCTCACTCGCACGACCAGCGCTATCATAACGGTGTAACAATACTTCCTATCGCAGCCGCAGCCACCCACCAACACAACACTGTAAAGGTGAACAAGAATCATGTACTTCTCATAGCGGCGGCGGCGGTGTGTTGAGGCAGCACTTCCACAGTATACGGGGGAAAAATGGAGATATTTCCTTCCTATCACTACTAACGAGAACAAGAATCATGTACTTACTCTTAGTAGCGGCGGTGGTTATGGCGGTGGTGATGGCGGTGGTGATGGCCGTGGTGGCGGTAGTGATGGAGTGTTAGTGTAACTCAAGCACCGAATTATTATCACACCTATGCTTTTTTCCAACGATCAATAATCATTCGCCATAGTTTCCATAGTTTCATCACTACAACACGCTTAGTGATCCGACTGTATGCGCTGCACCAATACACAGTCTTGATAACACAACATTGCAGTGTTCAGCACAAGAGACTTCCTGGCCACGGTGACAGTTACCATGGCGCCGCTCCGTCACGTGTGTTGAGAGCACTCGCCAGCCTCCTCCACGATGTCTCTCGTTAAAAGAGACTGCATAACCGATACGGTCCTGCACCACACAGTTCACTCCCGAGACTCAGCATCTACTCAGTCCTGGCTGATCATCCACTCTCCCAGACACCTGCGTTATCCGGAATTCCGCGGCCAGGACAAAACTCACGTGCATTCTTCCTCTTACGGCAGATCACTCTCCACGAGACCAGAGGCCCACTGCGTCACGGTGTCGTTTCGTCCCAACTCGTGTACTTGGCGCTGGCTTGTTCTGTAAATACATAGAGGCAGCGGCGTGATATCTGTCCAAGAAATTGTATACACACGAATGTATCATAATTTTACATACTAATATAGTTTTTTTTTTTTTATATGGAAATAAGAGTTATGCTGTAAATAAAGGAGACGTGGACGCTGATAGAGATGAGCATGAACAGTGAGTGACGCAGTGAAGCAGCTCGAGCGTTTCAGCTCGTAACCAACCTGTGAGTAATTAACATGACTCACAAAAACAAAGATGAGGTGACGCAGGAACATTGCTGTTTACAGTGAGACAGAGTGAGATGGAGGGAAGAAATTGCGGTAGAACTGTAAAGGATGGGAGTCACTAAGGAAGATGCAATGGACAGAAACAACTGGAGAAGACTCGTACAAGGAGCCAACCCCTCACTCTAAGAAACGGCGATAGGAGAAGCAATATTGTTATCTGGTGCGCAAGACTCATCAGTATATAGGAAGAATAAACTGCAGAAGACCTGTATACTTATACAACTATTTGTGGTAAGCTACATACGTACATTTACGCCACACACAATCATATCAGCCTCGTCCCTTGAGTCTCGCGCTGCCAAGATGATTCGTCTCAGGATTCAGTTCCAAGTGCCGTCCATCGAGAGATCTGCGACGTCACAAGAGATTAAGGAAGGTCAGGCAAGAGAGGGATGGATAGGTAGTGTAGGACAGGCTGGTTGTGAGATGGCTAGGACAGAGTGGAGAATAACCTGGATAGGGGACAAGGCAAGGGAGGAGAGAAAGGGATGACTAGGCAGGAGGATGACAGGTTGGGTGTGGGGATAGCTGGGTGGGGATGGGAAGGAGTGGAAAAAGAATGGTTGGGTGCAAGAAGACGCCAGTACGAGTATGTGGAAGAATTATTGTGTGTGTGTGCGTGTCAAAATTAATCAAATCTAACGTGAGTTTCTATACTACTTTGTTTCATTATGCTTTATATGATCACCAGAGAGACTTTACCCGTTAATATTTCACAATTGTGTGGTGGAGCTTCACTACTGGAGGCGTGAAAAGTTTACCTCCTCACTACTCAGAATAATTAAATATAACATGACTTTTTATGCCACACTGTATGTTACCTTATATGAACACTGCTATTGTCTCCCTCTTAATACTCTGTGAGGTAAGTGTGTGGTGGAGATTCATCAGTGGAGGCGTAGAATGGTTAAGCTCCACACCACTCCCACTAATCAAATTTAACATGACTTTTTGCACTTTTTTCTACGTTCTAATACGTTTATAAAATCACTAGACTTTATTTTTCGTCTCAGTAGTTCATGTTAGGTAAGTGCGAGGCGGGCATTCACTAGTAGGGGAGACTTCTCAACCACTTCATATATTACAATTCTTTCTGAAGCAGCGTTAATAAACTCACCACACACTTGACTTTTCCTGACTGGTTCGTATCGATATTAAGTTAAAGTAAGGCAGAAATTCATTGGTGACAGGAGCTTCCTCAGTCGCCTCGCCACTGCAGTACAGGCAAGAACTTTTAAGCTTAATTTAAAAAAGCCCTCTTTAACTTTTTACACGAGTTTCTAGGCTACGTTTATAATGTTGACCTTATGTTTTATTTACTTTATTTATTTATTTTTTTTTATTGTTTCATTGTAAGAGGCAGAATCTCAGCTTAATTTAACACAAGTACCTTCTTTTTTTTCCACACAAGACTTTTTCAGCGACGTTTATGAATATTCATCAACAAACACCCAAACAGTTTTTCTTCCTTACTGTATTCTTAACCGATTTGGTACCTTATCTTAATACCTGGAGAGAGAGAGAGAGAGAGAGAGAGAGAGAGAGAGAGAGAGAGAGAGATAGTCGAACAGACAGAGCAAGACAGAAAGACAGAAACACAAACGAACAAGGACAAAAAGACAAACGCAGACAGACGGGCGACCAAAGAACGATGACAAAGAAATTGAAGTAGATTTTTCAATTTTCAGAAAAAAAGAGAAGAAAAAGGAAAGAAAACGTTCCCATAACTGACAGGAGAGCTTCAGCATTTATCAGAAAGTGAATAGTTAAAAAGCGGCTGCTGTTCAAAGTCTGATTAAAGATGCAATATAAAAAATAATCCTGTGTGTGACGAGGGGCTTCCCCACGCTGCCGGAACTGCCACTAATGACTCAGTCGCCTTCAGGATACAATGAATACTGTCCGGGATGAAATGACGGAATGGGCGTGGCGGTGTGTGTGTGTGTGTGTGTGTGTGTGTGTGTGTGTGTGTGTGTGTGTGTGTGTGTGTGTGTGTGTGTGTGTGTGTGTGTGTGTGTGTGTGCTACATTTTATAAAGCTTGATGTAGGGATGGTAGCAACGATTTTGCCTCGGTAAATAATACTTGTGAAACAGGAATTTAATTGTACTTGATGTGTTTGTATGGTGAAGGTTTTAGTTAGGAAATATTTTTAAAGCTGGATCTGAGATGTATTGCATAGAAGTAATGAAGTAAAGCAGTAAAGAAGCAAGGACCTCATGTATTTAATGTTTTAGTTTGATCGCAATGTTGATGTGTGTGTGTGTGTGTGTGTGTGTGTGTGTGTGTGTGTGATCTGCAGCGCCTCACATCCTTCCAGCCTGGCGTGGCGGGCGTGAACTACCTGCGTGAGAGAAGCTCGTGTGCGGCCTGCTGCTGGCGGGAATGGCGGCCTGCTAAGTGGTGGTGGTGGTAGTGGTGGTGGTGAGAGATCGGGTAGTGCATGATGGTTGTGGTGGTAATGAGGGGTCGGGGAGTTTTTGGTGATGGTGGTGGTGGTGGCAAAACATACAGAAGCAGGAGAAAAATGAGCAGAAAGCAGTGAAAAGGAACCGGAAGAATTAGTAGGACTATAAGGGGGAAAACCGATGCTATGGTCACACAACTCATACTGTAGGGATGAATCAGCAGGAAGCAGAGGAGAGGAAGTAGAAGAATTAGCAGGAAGCAGAGAAGGACGGGCGATAACATGGTCCCACAACACTAAAACAGGGAAAGAATTAGCAGAAAACAGAGGAGAGAGAGAGAGAGAGAGAGAGAGAGAGAGAGAGAGAGAGAGAGAGAGAGAGAGAGAGAGAGATAGTGATGGTATGGACACGTCACCTTACACCACGTCACTTTGCACCACCACCATCACCACCACAACCAAGCATGGCAGGGAAAAGGTAAAAGCAAGACACGAATACTTACCACCATCTCGTATTACACACACACACACACACACACACACACACAAAGACCCTGGAATGAAACACCGACACCTCAGCGCTCGGGCATTACAAACAGCGAAACGAGACTTTTTTTTTGGCGCAGGGTCGGTGTGTTGGCGTGCGGAGCTATCAAGGCGCTCAGCTGGTGAAGGACGGCAGGTACAACAGCGGCGAGAAACTGAGAGGGACCTGAGGCAATAAGTTCAGGCGGGGAGGTGATATCAGGCTCTTATGACCAATTCACCTCAGAAAAAAATCGGGCCTCATATCATACTTTTCCCCAAGTTACTACGCGAAACTGAACTTAAGAACCGCCCATCACGGGGAACACCATAAAGGGAGCTTTGACGTGTAACTGATTGAGTCCACGAGACGAGAGGTGAGGTGAGGGGAGGGGAGGGGAGGAAGGGAAGGGAAGCTAAGGCAGGCGAGGCAGGAGTCAAACAGTGTCTGCTATCTTCTGACCTATCTTTTGTTTCCTCCTCGTGTCCTTAAGGTTTTATGAAATATTTTGCATTAATTGGTTAACTAAATTTGCTGCAACACAGCGGTCACATGTTGCAATTGTTTTGGCAGGGCAGGAATCAAAGACTGCCTGCTGACTTATGGTCTGTTCTTCTTGTGCTTTCTCCTCATAGCATAGCCTTCATGTTTCCTGTAATGTTCTGCATTAATTCGTTTATTTAATTTGCTTCAACACTATATGGTGCGAAAAATTTCTAAACACAAAAAAAAAAAAAAAATTACCTACACAAAAAAAATTTACTCCTTAATTTTTTTTCTTAATTTTTTTATTCAATTAAGTTTATGATATAGCATACAATTTTCACAAAATTTACACACAAGCGAATTTTCCTTGTTAATTCTCTTCGGTAAAGCATGCGAAGTTTCGTGTACAAAACACGAGACAAATACTTCACTAGTTGCCAAACACGACAGTCGTATTACAAGTATTAGATGCCCAAGCATGCTAACAGGTGATTATCCACAGCTGTCACGAAATGTTCACCTTTGCTGGTGTAATTATCATGAGAGTGAGGACCTCTGCTCTCCTTGATTAGTGAGTACAACCTGGTCACCTCGCCTTGCCCACGACACTGCTCCCCTCTTCACCACCTCTCTTCCCCTCACTTCGCCTTTCCCCGACCCTCACCAGTTTCGTCTCTTATCCAAACCATGACATCCCTCCCTTCTTCACCACCTCCCCTCGGCTCGCCTATCCCCCCCACGCCTCAATTTCGTTTCTTATCCACCACTCACCACCCTTCATTCATCTTCATCCCCATTCTCATTTTTCTTTTCCTACCCAACCACGCTCCCAGTCCCGCCTCAATTCCATCTCTCCTCTCCCACCCATCCCTGCCTCGTCCCGCCCAGCCCTGTCCTCTGTTCATGCCTGGGGACTATGCAGCAGCAGCAGTCAGTGACCCGAGGCTCCTTCAGGTCGTCCTTCACACGTAACACAGTGCAGACTTGATGAAGACAACAGTCTACATGTAATCTGAATGTTTGAATATATTTATTTTCAGAGATTTACACGTTAGTGGAGTCACGACAAGATGTATTCCCGAGACTTATAGACTTTGAGACGCAAGAAAACACAGCAAGACGCTCATTGCTGTGGCTTGTAACATTATTAAGTCACAACAATATCATGATGTAATCTGAATATTTACATATATTCAACGGCGGAGAATATACATCGGGGTGAAGACACAGCAAGACACGTTACTGAGGCTTACAGACTTAAGAATACAATGCAGTCATGATATACTGTATGTTTATGGTTTTTGACACATAAAGGTCAAACACAGCATAGCATAGCATAGCATAGCACAGTATAGCACAGCATAGCATAACAGTGTAAAATAACAACACTAAGTTGGGTCAGTTCCCAGCACACTGAGGTCTCATTTACCTCTCTCGAGACTTCCACACCGCACCTCCACTACTTTCAAAAGGCTCTAGTTAGTTAGTTGCCCGGGATTCTAAGAGTTTTTTCTCTGGTTGTAATGGCATACATCATTTCTACGTCACTAACAGGAGAAACACTCTTCATAACCTAGCTAATCATCTCTGTAGCCTTTGAAAATAGTCGTGGTGAGAGAGCAAAGCGTTTTAGGACGCGGACTTTTGCTTCTTTAGACACAGAGGCAGGCGAGAGCAGTTGATGAATGGCCTGCTACGCACACCCGCTTCGTCCCGCCTTCGGTGTATGATAATAGCAAATGTCATTCATAATCATTCGTCTTTTAACAATTATATATCATGAAATTGTGTTTTTTTCTTTTCCTTTTTTTTTTTTTTTTTTACAAAATAAGAAGAAGAATATAGCTTTACGGGGCATAAGAAGGACAAAAAAAAAAGGAAACGATATGACTAGCGGTGGATCATGTCAACATTTTGAACGTTTTCTTGGCTTGTCAATACAATATGAAGGCAAAGTCAAAATAATACTAGGAAAAGAAAAGGTAAACAATAAATACACAAAAACCATATTACAAAAATAAAAAAAAATGTGTTGGCAATGTATTGATAACTTATAGCAAATGTTGTGTAGCCTAATCCGTAAAACCATTCGTGTGGCTCACTAATAAGGTTTTTATTTAAAGTTTATATGTAATATTTTCATCACGAAAAAAAAAAATTTTATTCATATTCAGCAAAAAAAAAAAATAAAAAAAAAAAATAAAAAAAAATTATATATATATATATATATATATATATATATATATATATATATATATATATATATATATATATATATATATATATATATATATATATATATATATATAATTTTTTTTTATTTTTTTTTTTATTTTTTTTTTTTTTGCTGAATATGAATAAAATTTTTTTTTTTCGTGATGAAAATATTACATATAAACTTTAAATAAAAACCTTATTAGTGAGCCACACGAATGGTTTTACGGATTATATATATATATATATATATATATATATATATATATATATATATATATATATATATATATATATATATATATATATATATATATATATATATATATATATATATATACACATACCAGTCATCACTGGTCAGAGAGAGAGAGAGAGAGAGAGAGAGAGAGAGAATACATAAATGACAGAGAACGAGTAGGTGGCTTGTAGTTGCCAGTCAGTTTTAAGGGCTGGGAGAGGTGTCTGCGTATTTGTGCCGCTGGACAGTGACGTACACTGAAGCCCACACAAGAGTTAGGAAGGTAGCAGTGGGTGTAAGTGACGAGGCGCTGAGCAGCTCGGTGAGTACTGAACAGGGAAGCTTAATTGGTACAAAGTATGCATTTGTTGCAGGTGTTTTGTTGTTAGCCAATTAGCTGTGCCCTTGTTGGTGGCTGTGACTAAGCTGTCTGCTCCTTGTTGACGTGTTCAGCAGGTTGTGTGGGGGGGTTCCACTCATACTGCTGTACTAGACAGGGTGGAATCAAAAGCTTTTCGTCTCATCAACTCCTTTCCTCTAACTGACTGTCTTCAGCCCCTCTCTCACCGCCGCAATGTTGCATATCTAGCTGTCTTCTACCGCTATTTTCATGCCAACTGCTCTTCTGATCTTGCTAACTGCATGCCTCCCCTCCTCCCGCGGCCTCGCTGCACAAGACTTTCTTCTTTCTCTCACTCCTATTCTGTCCACCTCTCTAACGCAAGAGTTAACCAGTATTCTCAATCATTCATCCCTTTCTCTGGTAAACTCTGGAACTCCTTGCCTGCTTCTGTATTTCCACCTTCCTATGACTTGAATTCCTTCAAGAGGGAGGTTTCAAGACACTTATCCACCAATTTTTGACCACTGTTTTGACCCTTTTAAGGGACTGGCATTTCAGTGGGCATTTTTTTTTATTAGATTTTTGTTGCCCTTGGCCAGTATCCTTCCTACATAAAAAAAAAAAAAAAAAAAAAAAAAAGCTGTCCTGCGAACAGCGGATGCTCAGAACAGCCAAAGGAGTGTTGATAAACATATACGTGCGGTGCTGAAGACTTAGGTGAATGATTAGCCACAAATAGCGATGAAACAGATCCTGTAAAGCACTTGTTCACAAACTTCTTTTCGTCTTTTCCCCCTTCAAGCAGTTCCCCTGTCCGGATTTCCTCCTTCATACAATGACAAGGAAATGTTCAAACTCCTACAAAGTCATTACTAAAGACGATCGTACCATAAATTTTGATTTGTATTTGTATATACTACTGCAACAAAAGCAAACTACAACATTATATGTGTTTTTTTTCTTCTGTCGTTCAGAGAGAGAGAGAGAGAGAGAGAGAGAGAGAGAGAGAGAGAGAGAGAGAGAGAGAGAGAGAGAGAGAGAGCTCACAGCAGTGCAGGGACTCCACAATCATGTGGACTTTCCCACACACCAGCGTGGAGGCTCCCTGGACCCAGTGGTGACGGACCTGCCTCAAGAATGTGTTCAGTGCCTCCCTCTCGACTGTGTGGGCAGCTCTGACCATCATGCCGTGCTCACGACCGTCAGCGTTGCCCCGGCGCGTGACGAGGATCACCAGCAAGCCACCTGGCTGTGTCACCGCGCCGACTGGGTGGCTGTGCGGCAGGCCCTGGCCCTGACAGATTGGGACACAATATTCACCGGGGACCCGCACCATGACACCACCGCCCTCACTACTGTCCTCTGCACACTGCAGCAGCAACACGTGCCACACAGGACGTACTCAACCAGCGCAAAAGACCATTCCTGGTTCGGGTACAGGTGCAAGACTGCTGCTGAGCAAAAGTACAAAGACTGGACGCGGTACAAGAGGCACAGTGTAACAAAGCCCCACACAGAAGAACGTGCAAGATCATGATAAAGACGGTGAAGTGGGCCAAGGCAAGGTGCGAGGCGAATATGAGGCGGAAGCTGACCTCCAACCAGGTTGATGCCAAACAGTGGTGGGGATTAGTAAAGGAGAGGCAAGGTGTCTCCTCTCATGAATGTATCCCCGCCCTGACGGGTATATGGCCGTCTCCAGCCAAGAAAAAACAGACCTCCTCGTCCGCCAGTTCGCTGAAAAAATGACAACTCCAGAGCCAGACAGGCAACTACCCGCCCTCCCCCGCCTTACTGTCTCGAGACTGGAGGGCGTTGCCATCTCTGAGGACGCCATCAGAAGACACCTGAGGGATGTCAACACCAGGAAGGCCCCTGGTCTTGACAGCGTGACCCCACATCTCAAAAAGTGTGCTGTTGAGCTCGCTGGCCCTCTCGCACAAATGTTTCCCCGCTGTTTGCAGCGAGGGGTCTGGCCGTCACTATGGAAGGAGGCGCGACTCACACCCGTGCATAAAGAGAAGTCGAGGTCTGAGCCAGGTAACTACCGGCCTTGTTACCAGCCAGTCTCGCTCCTCTCCGTACTCAGTAACATCTTGGAGAGGATCATAAGCGAGCAGCTCACCGAACACCTCGAGCAGCACCACCTGCTGTCGCCAAAGTACTGTGGCTTCAGAAAAGGCCGCTCCACCTCAACTTGAAAGCGAGCGCATACCTGAATAGCCTAGGTCATGTTGCATGCAGTGACCAACAAGTGATGGTGCATTCTGACTCACTGACTTTCTGTACCCTTCAACCATCACCTTCCCCTTTGTGTAGCTGTACGTAATATTGTCACACAATTCACACTCTACAGTAAACAGAGAGAGAGAGAGAGAGAGAGAGAGAGAGAGAGAGAGAGAGAGAGAGAGAGAGAGAGAGAGAGAGAGAGAGAGAGAGAGAGAGAGAGAGGAGTGACAGACACGCAAACAGAAACGTACGTACATACATACATACATACATACATACATACATACAGACAGACAGACAGACAGACAGACAGACAGACAGACAGACAGACAGACATAAAGATAAATAAATACAGACACAGAAACAGAGAGACAGCAATATGTATACATAACATACATACATACATACAGACAGACAGACAGACAGACATACATACAGACAGAGTGACATACAGACATATCGGATAGAGTGCATCAATTAACACCGGCCAGTGAGCAGCTGTTGCATTTGGTGTTGTTTGTTGCAGTGCGTGTATTCGATGAGAGTGTTACTTCATCGTCACCTTTATTCACGCAGCGTGTCATTTCCTTCACCTTCTTCACTCTATTGCTATTATACATTTATATTGTGCCTACTAAAAAAAATGCACCAAATTATTAACACAGCTCATTTATATGTAACTTACTAGACTTGTCTGCTTATTAATTGCCAGTATAGCAACGCATTTATTATTGTTATTGCTGTTGTTGTAGTTACTACTATCACCACCACCACCACCACCACCACCACCACCACTACGACTACTATTTCTATTGTTATTATTATTATTATTATTATTATTATTATTATTATTATTATTATTATTATTATTACTATTATGAGTGCCACTCCCTTCCTGCAGGAGGCGCCGCTGGAGGTGAGAGAGCTGGTGCGTCCTCACTATTTACGTTGCTAAATTTTCTTGAAGCTTCACCTGGCGTGGCTTGGCGCAAGTAATCAACACGGCTCTGCATTCAGGCTTGTAGGGACATAAGGGAAGACCCAGTGAAGGTGCCACTCCACAAAGAATGCAGTCCAAAAGATTAGTGAAAATAATGAGAAGCGTATTGAAACCTTCCCTCTGCAACAGTTCAAGTCACACTGAAGCAGGCGAGGACCTGAAGTGGTCAGGGTGACAGTGCTGCCGTGGCTTGGAATGGACAGGTAGCCTGATCAGTAAACAATTTTGTATTTAAGTTCCCCTATACAGCAGAATCGAACTGGGAACCTTAGGGCACGGATAAAGAACTGTGCCATAAAGAACTGAGCTACGTCCAGAGACGTCCAGAGAGAGAGAGAGAGAGAGAGAGAGAGAGAGAGAGAGAGAGAGAGAGAGAGAGAGAGAGAGAGAGAGAAAGAGAGAAAGAGAGAGATATTATAAAGAGAAATATTTAAATTTGAACGTCTCACTCATAAAGCAAATTCAAGGTGAGGAGCATTGAAGAATTCCTCCACCACGCAGGAAGAGAGAGAGAGAGAGAGAGAGAGAGAGAGAGAGAGAGAGAGAGAGAGAGAGAGAGAGAGAGAGAGAGAGAGAGAGAGAGCAAAAACAGTGACGCTTCTGGTATTTATTTTTTTGGTTGTGGTGTGGCGGCGGCGAAAGATACTGTCATTTTTTAACATCGCTGACAGAAAAGACGACCACCGCGATGTAAAAGAGCGAAGGAAGAGAACAAAAAAAAGGGACTGAGCAATAAAAAGACGATCGCGGTGAAAATTTTGAGATTCTAATAAAAAAAAAAACACAAAATGAAAATGGCTAAGAATAAAGAAGGTTATGGATGAAAATAGCATTACATAAGAAAGAAGCAGATGAAAACAACTCAAAATATGAAAAATTATAAATGAAAACAGCACAAAAAGAGGAATAATATGGAAAGAAATAGCCCGAACAGGAAAGTTATCAACGAAAACTGCCCAAAATATGAAAGTTATTGATAAAATTAGTGTAAAAAGAGAAAAACTGTGAACGGAAATAACCCGCACAGTAAAGACATGTAAGACAATATCACCAACCACCTATGGAAAAAAAAAAAATCCCAAAATACTTGGCCTTTGGCGCAAAACAGTAAAATTATAGAAAAAAAAAAATCGCCTAAAGCATTAAGATCATGGAATTAAATCTGACAAAATGTTTGGCCTGTTGAGGAATAATTGCGTAAATAAGGAAATCATAAAAGAAACAGTCTAGAATAGTGAGGTTCTGGAAAGTAACCCCAAACCTGCTTCGTTAAAAGATACCTGCAAAATAATCTTAAAAAAAAAAAAACATGAAAATAAAGTTAATATTTTTTTCTTTTCATTTCATCTACGTAGTACTATAATATTTTTTTTTCTCTTTTTTTTCATATTTCTCACTTTTTTTTCTTTTTATTTGTATTAACATTATTGGTTTCATGCATTTTTATGACGTGTGTGTGTGTGTGTGTGTGTGTGTGTGTGTGTGTGTGTGTATGTGTGCATACAGATATAGCGTGCCCATTTCTTTTTATTTCTTTTTTTCCACATCCACACATTTTGCTACTTACTCGTATTTCTACATACATTCATTTTCTTTCTTTTTTTTTTTTTTTTACAGCGGCTGGAAACATCTGCGTACATTTATTTTATTCTTTAACACTACGAACACTAAATCTTTGCATTACCCTCCTTTGCATCCACTCTTAATATCAACAAACTACTTTTTAAGTGTCAGAAACACCTATTTCTACAGGTACTCTTCTCTTAACACATTTCGAAACACCTGCATACTTTTCGGCTTTCTTTTTCTTTGCTTTAACATCACTTACATTCACTCATAACACGAACCAACCTCCTTTTCCACCTCAAACACGTTCATACCTATTATATTTCGCTGATGTATTCACAACAGGCACTTTAAGCTTACCTGAAAGTACCTTCGAGACCTTTAGGAATATAGCTAACTACATTTCTATTTACAGCGCACAATATTACAAGGCTTCTTTTTATTTTTTTTTCTGTATTTTTCAGTAATGTGTGCTCTCCCTTTCGGCCAGGGCAGTCTTGAGGCACTAATGATCTGTAAACCGTCACCAATTGTCCCTTGTGTGCTCTGCTGAGGCTCAAAGTACAGAGAGAGGCAAAGAAAGGGAAGGGAACGGTATCTTCATGCACTCACGATTCATCTCCTCTTGCCTTCTAGGAAACGTGCATCTTTCATTTATTTTATTTGAGTCTGCGCGAATATCTGACCGTTTTCTTACACGCTCGTTTTTCTTTTATCGCTCTGGTTCTTTGCAAGAGTTCTGTTTGCTCGCTTTTATGAACTCCTACGTCACTATTCCTCAACTTTCCTCCATAATTCTGACTCAAAGAAGCAGTCTGGGGGGGGGGGGGATTAACTGATACTATACATTAAATGAGGAACAGAGTAATTTTAAAAGACCCATCAAATCATGTTCCCCGAGAGAAAACGGGAACCGAGGAAGCATTGCGTCACGGAGTGGGGAAGAGAGCGGGAGCACGCAACAAGTCTCCCTTTAAACCTGTTTCGTCACTCTCGCTGCCTTAAGGATCCAGGAGAGGGATAACCAATACTTCATTACGTAGACTCTTAATTAACACTGTCACCGTGACATCACGTGAGGTATAAAGGGTTTTCCTCAGTAACACTTAGTAAAGCTGGTATCCTTCAATGACATTTTACGGGGGAAGAATTAATTACTTGATTATAATATTTTTTTGTAGTACTTTAATTCAGGGTTCTTGAAACTTTTTTCATCACGACCCAGTTTGATTTTGTTACCTTCACGACCCAGTATGTCCATTCTATCGTACCTTTCTCTTCATAAACTTGATATCAGTTATATTACACACACACACACACACACACACACACACACACACACACACACACACACACACACACACACACACACACACATCTATATAAAACTGGCTGTATTGAAAACATGTTAAGTTTACCTAAAAAGTTATAAAAAATACGAAATCGGAGTAAAGTTGAGTACACTGCTGCAAGAATGCAAGGAAAAATAGTCTGCACTTACGTGTTCAGTGTTCTCTCTCTCTCTCTCTCTCTCTCTCTCTCTCTCTCTCTCTCTCTCTCTCTCTCTCTCTCACTCTCTCTCATTTATGAAAAAAAATGGATTATTATTATTTTTATTATTATTATTATTATTATCATGTGGCGACCCACTGAATATGAGTTTGCGACCCAGTACTGGGTCGCGACCCGTACTTTGAAGAACCCTGCAGTTTAATTAACTTCTCAAGGTACGAGAAGGTTGTCTGAAGGGTTAATTAACTACTGTTAATCATGTAGATAATTATCTCTGCCATTAACTACTTCTTTAGTTTTCACTAAACGACCATCAACTGCTTGGCTAGAGAGAGAGAGAGAGAGAGAGAGAGAGAGAGAGAGAGAGAGAGAGAGAGAGAGTTAAATTAAGTAAAAAGGATTGTTTGACGGAAAGTGAAGAAAAGTGAGGTTAGGAAGAAAACTTGATAAAGAAGATAATTGCTTTCTGCTGCCTAGTGAAGAAGAGGAGGAGGATGAGGAGGAGGAGGAGGAGGAGGAGGAGGAGGAGGAGGAGTAATAAAAGAGAGGAAAGATGAGCAATAAAGAGGAAGAGATGGGGGATGAAAGTATAAATGAAGACAGGAAGAAATGAAAGCAGGAAGAGAACAGAAAAGAGGAAAAAGGAGGAGGTGAAAAAAATAAATAAAATAGAGGCCGAAGGAAAAATGAAGATAGAGGATATGAGGGAAGAAAGTGTGGAAAGATGAAGGATAGAGAGGAAAAGGTGGAATAAAGAAATAGTGGGAGAAATATGATGGAGGGAGAGGAGGAGAAAGTGTAGAGAATATAAGAAGAATGTGATGAGAGAGAGAATTATCAGCTGCCAACGCCGCCACCTCTTGCCATGTTCCCGCACCCGAGAGTACCTGTGTGGCAAACAAGGCGTGATTAGTGAGCTTGTTCCTGCGCGCTGCTTCCTCCTTACCCTCCCTCTCCCTGCCACTGCTACCTCTACTCCTCCCACTGCTCTCCTCTACGCCCTCCCTTCCCCACTGTTCTCTGTGGGGTGCTGTCACTTGGTGCTGGGCGGATGGTTACTCACGCCATATACACCTCAGGTCACCTGATCACCGCTTACTGTTATTATTATTATTATAGATCATCGTTATCGTTGCCGTTATCATGAAAGATTTACAATATTGTTATTATTATTATTATTACTAGTAGTAGTAGTAGTAGTAGTAGTAATAGTAGTAGTAGTAGTAGTAGTAGTAATAGTAGTAGTAGTAGTAGTAGTAGTAGTAGTAGTAGTAGTAGTAGTAGTAGTAGCAGCAGTAGTAGTAGTAGTAAAAGTATTAGTAAATTTGTTATCATTGTTATTAGTAATCATTGTCATCATTGTCAATATGATAAAAAATTACGTTATTATTATTATTATTATTATTATTATTATTATTATTATTATCATTATTATTATTATTATTATTATTACCACTACTGTTACTACCATCGCAAGAGGTGGCGCGGGTAAATCCCTGATTGGGGGCAGATCAAAGTGTCGGTGGTGGTGGCTGGGCGCGTGAGGAGCCACCAGTAGCACCAAGCGTCATTAAGCACCGAGTTGTTTGGTGGTGGAAATTAGCACAGTGGGTCCCTCTTGTCTTGCCTCTTTCATGTCACCACTCAGAACAAATTCATTTTAAACGAGGAAGCCGAGAAGAAAAGAAAAAAAGTCTGATTCCAGCTTGTCGCACGCACCATTCTGGGGTATTTGTCACCATTTTATCAGTGACCTGTCTGTCCGTCTGTCTGTCTGTATGTATGTATGTTTGTATGTATGTACGTATGCATGTATATACCGTATGTCTCTGTCTCTCTGTCTCAGCTTTATTGTTTGGTCGTACGTGTGTGTGTGTGTGTGTGTGTGTGTGTGTGTGTGTCTTACCCTCACTCCCCTTTCTCTCTCTCTCTCTCTCTCTCTCTCTCTCTCTCTCTCTCTCTCTCTCTCTCTCTCTCTCTCTCTCTCTCTCTCTCCCCATCGTGGACCAAGCTGCCACGTGTGCTGCCTTGCAAAATATATCGGGAAGGAAGAAATTGGGACTAATACAGACGCGACGTAAGGAGAGAGAGGAGTGAATCATGAATAGCAGGAATAACACAAGTTATGTTATTGTTGGCTGAGCAGAGGAAAGTAATGATTGGGTTGGCGGGAATCGTGAAGTCAGAGAAAGAAAATGAACTGAATGGAAATCTCTTAAAAATGTTACGTGTATGAGGAATGATGGAATGGTGGAGGTTGTGAAGGTAATAGTGTAATGATGACGTGATTTAGAGGGTGTGTAGGTAAAAAAATATTATCGAGGTAGTGATGGAATGATGGTGATGTTTATGATGGTGATGGCAGAGGAATGGTAGACTGATAGATGTATGCTGGTTGTGAAAGGAATTGTGAAATGTTCATGTAATTTGCAGGATATGCAAGTAAAAGAATAGATGAGGTAGTGATGGAGTGATTGTGTTGATGATGATGATGATGAGGAACATAAGCAAGAATTATCACTGTATTCTTCCACAGTGATGGTGGTGGTGGTTGTGGTGAGGAAGAGAGGTGAGAATTATTATTAATCTCCCTCTGTGACGGTGGTGGTGGTGGTGGTGGTGGTGGTGTTCGTGAGGAATATAGGCAAGAATCACTGCTATTTTTCCCTATGATGGTGGTGATTGTGATGATCATGATGAAGATAAGTAAGAGTCACTGTCATCTTCCCATACAGCTCCACTAGGAGGCAAAAAAATTTAAGAACATTTTCCGCTCTCCTCAGGCTATCTTTGTGTTTCAGTCTGGATAGATGATGGTAAGGAAGATCTTTTGTTACGTAAGAGGGACACTGGCCAAGGCCAACAAAAACTGAGAGAAAAAAAAAAATAAATAAATAAAAATCAAGAATCACCATCATTATCTTCTATTATTTCAGTAGAGGATGAAGGCATCTAAGAAAGTTCTCTACCTCCCTTCTTTGGTTTCCTATCTACTTCAGTCCACCGCGAGATGGACCGATGATAATAGGGAAGATAATTAAGAAACACTATCATTATCTTCTGTGATGCCACTAAAGGATAAACTGAATCTAAAGGACATTTTCCACTCCTTTTCATTGGTTGTCGTCTACTTCAGTGCACACCACCACCGAGAGATAACACGAACATAAATAATAACGGAAAAAAAAAAACATTATAAAGATATCCAAGAACATTTATTCTCTACTCATTTTTTTTTCTTTTTTCTTTTCTTTATTTATTTTTGTTATTTACTTTAGTCCATACCCAACAACATTATAGATAACAAGAACATTAATAT
Source organism: Scylla paramamosain (assembly GCF_035594125.1). Lineage (NCBI taxonomy): Eukaryota > Metazoa > Arthropoda > Malacostraca > Decapoda > Portunidae > Scylla > Scylla paramamosain. The sequence continues at coordinate 443,551 of NW_026973694.1, read as the reverse complement.
TTAGTAAAAACAATGACTTCTTATCCGGTGCACACCAAGCAACACTGCACATAACAAGAACACAAGAAACAATTAGAGAAAGAAAAACAACATTCATGACAGAGAACAAAGACGACAACAATGATTCACTAAGCCACAGAATTCATCGGATTTGAGCTTCACCAACACGCTCATTAGAGGCAGAAGAAAAAAAATATAACCTGAAGTGACTTACGATAACTTACTGAGCAAATTAAAGTGAATTGGAGTGAATAGAGAGAGAGAGAGAGAGAGAGAGAGAGAGAGAGAGAGAGAGAGAGAGAGAGAGAGAGAGAGAGAGAGAGAGAGAGAGAGAGAGAGAGAGAGAGAGAGAGAGAGAGAGAGAGAGAGAGAGAGAGAGAGAGAGAGAGAGAGAGAGAGAGAGAGAGAGAGAGAGAGAGAGAGAGAGAGAGAGAGAGAGAGGAAGAGTCCGAGAGAGAGAGAGAGAGAGAGAGAGAGAGAGAGAGAGAGAGAGAGAGAGAGAGAGAGAGAGAGAGAGAGAGAGAGAGAGAGAGAGAGAAAATGTCAGGGTGTAATTAATCTTTAGTCTTTCTCTGTCACTTCCTTTGTCATTATGGTTTGTATCACTGTCACTTGCTGTTGATTTATGTGCGTGGCGATCGTTCTCAGAGCTCCGTGTTAGGTCTTCCAGTGGCTCGCTATTATTGATAAGTCTTCATCAGGGAGGAGATGTGGAGTGTGGGTTTACTTGCTTGCTTGTCTCAGTGGTTATTGGGGCTGGTGATGGTGGTGGTGGTGGTGGTAGCGGTAGTGGTCGTGCAGCCTCTGGTGTTTAGGGAGGTGCATCAGACCTATGTCATCTTTGGGGCACAAGGGGAACAGACTGTTAAGCTCGTGCTCCGATAAGCGTCTCTTCAGGTGTTTGTGCTTCTGCTGGAGGAACTTGCGCGTCAAGCTCTGATAAATTTCTTTCGCGACAGACTAGTATTTTCTCAATTTGTTTTTGCTCATGTTATTTAATTTTACTTTGACCTCCGCGCGGCTGGCCCGATTTTCCATTTCCTTACAAAAGAACTTGTATTCATCGTCGATATCGTGAACGAGGCTCTCCACGTAGCCTTGAAGCTTCTCACAGACAGGGCCGTGGCAGGGAAAGGGCGTCTCCTGTCCTTGCATTGTAGCCACAGTCTGTAAAATCAGCAACACGGAAGTCATGTCTGAGTGACTTTGCGGCTTCCCTCCATTTCCCCGCTGTGCCTTTGCGAGGACGTGCTCATTCAGGTACTCGAGGCGGCCTTTACCCTTTGAATGCCAGGAATGAATGAAAATATTGTCTTGAAAGTTAGAAAATTTAGTGCACGATTGCAAAGGACAAAACTGACACAAAAAGGAGTGAATGATAATCAAATCTAACCCTGCCTGACGCTTTACTGCACACTACTGTCACACAGATGAGGTGAAGAGTGTCAGTGGCAGTCGGAGGATTAACTCGCCCTCACCATCACTCTGAGTATGATATCAAGACCGAACTGACAGCAAAGGGAGTGAAAAACGCAGCACAGTTACTAAGACGACGTGAACACCATGCCATTGCCTCAGTGCAGGGTTTCAGAAGACAAAACACACAAGAGGGAGAGAATATTGGAAAAGTTCAAATTATCTAGTGTCTGTTGCACCATTTCGCCTTGATACGCTAAAATTACTCCGTCTCTTATTGGTTTAAAGAATGATGAGTGTTGAAGATGCATTAGATAGCCAAAAGTGAACTCAAATGAAGTGTTATAAGCAGTCTGCGGGTTAACTTGGCCTATCTGAATCTATTGCCTCAAATGCACACAAGACTCCCTTCAAGACAGTCTCCTGTTGCACTGAAGAAAGATATGAGTGTTCAAGATGCATTAGTAAGGCAAGACAGAACTCGATGAAGTGTTATTAGCAGTCCTAAACCTTCTAAACCTTGGTTTAACACAGCTTGTTCTCGTGCTATACATGATAGAGAGATGGCCCACAAAAGGTACTTAAGCCTTCCATCACCAGAATCTCATGCACTTCATATTTCTGCCCAGAACCATGCCAAGTCTGTTCTCCAACTAGCCAAAAACTCCTTCATTAACAGAAAATGTCAAAACCTTTCAAGATCTAACTCCCCTCGTGATTTCTGGCATCTAGCCAAAAATATCTCCAATAACTTTGCTTCTTCTTCTTTTCCTCCTCTACTTCAACCAGATGGCACCACTGCTATCACATCTATTTCTAAAGCTGAACTCTTTGCTCAAACCTTTGCTAAAAACTCTACCTTGGACGATTCCGGGCTTGTTCCTCCCTCTCCTCCACCCTCTGACTACTTCATGCCATGTATTAAAATTCTTCGCAATGATGTTTTCCATGCCCTCAATGGCCTAAACCCTCGGAAGGCTTATGGACCTGATGGGGTCCCTCCTATTGTTACCTTGGACGATTCCGGGCTTGTTCCTCCCTCTCCTCCACCCTCTGACTACTTCATGCCACGTATTAAAATTCTTCGCAATGATGTTTTCCATGCCCTCGATGGCCTAAACCCTCGGAAGGCTTATGGACCTGATGGGGTCCCTCCTATTGTTCTCCGAAACTGTGCCTCCGTGCTTGCACCTTGCCTAGTCAAACTCTTTCAGCTCTGTCTGTCAACATCTACCTTTCCTTCTTGCTGGAAGTTTGCCTACATTCAACCTGTTCCTAAAAAGGGTGACCGCTCTAATCCCTCAAACTACGGTCCTATTGCTTTAATTTCCTGCTTATCTAAAGTTTTTGAATCTATCCTCAACAGGAAGATTCTTAAACATCTATCACTTCACAACCTTCTATCTGATCGCCAGTATGGGTTCCGTCAAGGCCGCTCTACTGGTGATCTTCTGGCTTTCCTTACTGAGTCTTGGTCATCCTCTTTTAGAGACTTTGGTGAAACTTTTGCTGTTGCCTTGGACATATCAAAAGCCTTTGATAGAGTCTGGCACAAAGCTTTGATTTCCAAACTACCCTCCTACGGTTTCTATCCTTCTCTCTGTAACTTCATCTCAAGTTTCCTTTCTGACCGTTCTATTGCTGCTGTGGTAGACGGTCACTGTTCTTCTCCTAAATCTATTAACAGTGGTGTTCCTCAGGGTTCTGTCCTGTCACTCACTCTCTTCTTATTATTCATTAATGATCTTCTAAACCAAACTTCTTGTCCTATCCACTCCTACGCTGATGATACCACCCTGCACTTTTCCACGTCTTTTCATAGACGTCCAACCCTTCAGGAGGTAAACATATCACACAGGGAAGCCACAGAACGCCTGACTTCTGATCTTTCTAAAATTTCTGATTGGGGCAGAGCAAACTTGGTATTGTTCAATGCCTCAAAAACTCAATTCCTCCATCTATCAACTCGACACAACCTTCCAGACAACTATACCCTCTTCTTCAATGATACTCAACTGTCCCCCTCTTCTACACTGAACATGCTCGGTCTGTCCTATACTTATAATCTGAACTGGAAACTTCACATCTCATCTCTAGCTAAAACAGCTTCTATGAAGTTAGGTGTTCTGAGACGT
>NW_026973694.1:432500-435000 GCF_035594125.1 Scylla paramamosain | reverse complement strand
TCTACCTGTGTTTGGTGTTCGCGAAGTTCACGTATGTGAACATATATGTGGCACAAGTATAGCATACTATACACTCCATCACTCATTATTGTGTCATGTGCTGCAAACAACAAAACAAGTAGTCTATTATTACCTCTATCATGTGCAAAATGGCGGCTCAAATAGGAACAAGTCAGGGTGTAAACATTTGCGCTACTTGTGTCATTCTTTATTCAGGTCTGTATAAAAGCTTCGGCTTGATGGACCTGGCCTTACGTATTGAACTGTGTATGAAATGCAGAAATGCATTAATGTTACAAAAGGCAAACAAAATATATTTTTTTTTTTTTTTTTTTTTTTTTTATCGTCTAGTTTTCCCTAGTCTGTTAGGGCTGAGACGGTGCCTCCTGATATATATATATATATATATATATATATATATATATATATATATATATATATATATATATATATATATATATATATATATATATATATATATATATATATATCAATCAATCAATATCAATCAACCTCTCTCTCTCTCTCTCTCTCTCTCTCTCTCTCTCTCTCTCTCTCTCCTCTCTCTCTCCTCTCTCTCTCTCTCTCTCTCTCTCTCTCTCTCTCTCTCAGGCGGTCTGTTCACCACCATCCTACTTTTCGCCACTCAGCCAAAACTGAACCAAGGTACATTTTTAATTTCATGAGAACTAGGATGGGAGCAAAAAGCAGTCGCCTGTCAGTGGAGGCACGGCTGAGCCCTCCTGGGCGAGTGTGGCGTGGACGCCGTGAGGCTGTCCCGCCCCCGCTCAGGGGGCTGCTGTGGGAGGGGGGAGGCGCTCTCTGGCCTCCTTTACCTTCCGGCAAGGGGCCGAGGGGGGGGCGAAGCCCCTCGTGTCGGATCAGGCGGCCAGCCTGAATATGGACAAGCTGGCCGCCTTGGACCAGGAGACACCCATCAGGGTGCACTGCCTGGCAGGAGGCGCAACAGTCTTCTGTCAGGACCTGCCCCTGAGGGACCTCCTGGCCGGACTGAAGTACACTACGGCGGGGCGTCACGCCGTTTTGTACTTCAGCCTGGCCGGAGGTCTGGGTGTCCACGGGGGCAGGGGCAGGGCTGCCCCGTGCTCTTTTGCAACAGCAAGGAGAGTGGGCAGCCGCCCCAAGCCCCCCCAGGAGGACCCAGGCTGTCCGCGTCCCAGAGGCGGGGCAGGAGGCCGGCCCCCGCCCCAGAGGCTGGCCAGGTGGTGGTGGCCAGCACGGGGCACGAGGCCGGCCACGCCCCTGAGGCTGGCCAGGTGGTGGCGGCCAGCCCAGGGCACGAGGCCTGCCCCGCCCCAGAGGCTGGCCAGGTGGTGGCGGCCAGCCTGGGACACGAGGTCGGCCCCTCCCCTGAGGCTGGCCAGGTGGTGGCGGCCAGCCCGGGGAAGGAGGCCGGACCCGCCCCTGAGGCTGGCCAGGTGGTGGCGGCCAGCCCGGGGAAGGATAGCCTGGGCCTGTGGGTCTCGGCCCCCAGCCCGGAGGAGGGGCAAAAGGAGGCCAGGAGCGCCACGACCCCCGCGGAGGACGAGGGAGCGGGGCTCGTCCTCCGAGGAGTGGGGAAGGGAGTGGTGGCCCCTTCCCCCCCACCACAGCGCCAACTCCCCCAGCCAGGGAAGGCTCGCCAGGGGAGGGGCAGGGCTGGAAGCAGGTTGTCCCACGGCCTGTGGGACAACCTGCTCGCCATTGCACAGACCCTGTCCCTCACCCTGGTGGTGTACTCCGCCCTGCTGGACTACTTCCCTGACTGAGGGGGGCAGCCGGCCCCACAGGGCAGTCGGCTGCCCGGGGAGGGGGGAGGGGGGAGGGGGGAGGGGATAGGTTAGGGTGGGAGGGGGGAGGGGGGAGGGGGGAGGGGATAGGATAGGTGGGAGGGGGGAGGGGGGAGGGAAGACAGCCGGGAGGGGGGAGGGAGTGCTGTCTTGGGAGGGGGGAAAGGGGTTAGGTTAGGTTAGAATAGGTTAGGTTAGGTTAGCTTAGGTTAGGGTAGGTTAGGTTAGGTTAGGTTAGGGTAGGTTAGGTTAGGTAGGTTAGGTTAGGTTAGGGCAGGTTAGGTTAGGGTAGGTTAGGTTAGGTTAGTTTAGTTTAGGTTAGGTTAGGTTAGGTTAGGTTAGGTTAGGTTAGGTTAGATTAGGGTAGGTTAGGTTAGGTTAGGTTAGTTTAGGTTAGGTTAGGTTAGGGTAGGTTAGGTTAGGTAAGTTTAGGTTAGGTTAGGTTAGGTTAGGTTAGGTTAGGTTAGGTTAGATTAGATTAGGGTAGGTTAGGTTAGATTAGATTAGGGTAGGTTAGGGTAGGTTAGGTTAGGTTAGGTTAGGGTAGGTTAGGTTAGGTTAGGTTAGGTTAGGTTAGTTTAGGTTAGGTTAGGTTAGGTTAGGTTAGGTTAGGTTAGGTTAGTTTAGGTTAGGTTAGGTTAGGTTAGGGTAGGTTAGGTTAGGTTAGTTTAGGTTAGGTTAGGTTAGGTTAGGTTAGGTTAGATTAGATT
>NW_026973694.1:402500-430000 GCF_035594125.1 Scylla paramamosain | reverse complement strand
CCTTCATTACTTTCATCGACCAACTGTCGCCACACAGTGAAATGCTCTCGTCGTTAAATGCAAGGTTTTCATTACATTTCACATTATTTTAGCCTTTAACAGAGAGAGAGAGAGAGAGAGAGAGAGAGAGAGAGAATGATGAAGCGAACAGCCTTGGCCTTGAGCTTGTTCAACACTGCCGCGTGGCTGGCTGGCTGTGTTGTGTGATCCGTGTGTGTATTAGCGGGTTTGGCGCGACACGTTTCGCTTATATACTAGTTTATAGCCGTGCCTGTGCCTGCAGGAGGTCCACGCCACACGCCGTGGTTCGTTTGTATATGAAACTGCAATGGTTTACTTTTTACGAGCACATCAAAGAGCCGCGCGTCTCATTAAGTGTTTTTTACAGCGGGCCACTTGCAAGGGAGGATTGCTTGTTTACAGCAAGTAATTTAATTAAAGATTCATGTTATACCTTCCACTGTTTTTAATTAAATCATGGTCATAAGAGTTGAGGGTAATGAGCAGCATGCACGTAGCTCTTTGTGTGACGCTCGGTGAGACATGCAACACTGTGTGGTCGGTCTGTCTGTCTGTCGGTAGTGGGAGGTTAACACGATACTTGGGAACACTGCGCCGACTCCTCAAGCAGTCAAGCCCAAAGTGAAACACGGGATTCATTGTCCGAAGCACCGACGACACGAGATGGCAACCCAAACACATATACACACACACACACACACGTGGTAATGGCGTCTCCCGCCCACCTTATCTCAGTAAATGTTTGGTTGGCAGTTTTCCACATTAAAAGGCCGCAATTTTTCCTTAAATAAAGTCGTCTTGGTCTCGTTCGGAGTTAAATTACCATCATCACAGTAGTTTTTACTTATTTTTTTTTTCATCCAACACACTCAGACTTCCCCCACACGTCATATTGGCAATTCTCTCCTTCCCCCACCATTCTCTCTCTCTCTCTCTCTCTCTCTCTCTCTCTCTCTCTCTCTATCGGCAACCACAACGTGCATACCTTCCCCCCTCTCCTCACCTCAGGACTCGTTGACTCTGATAACTAACGTGCTTAATTTCCCATTGGTTTGTACCGGAACTCCGCCAGTCCCTACGCACCACAGATAACTCTGCTAACGCCTGTCAGCCTCCAGTGATCCCCCCTCACAAACTTTACTGGACCCTGACCGGAGGAGGTAAAGAGTGCTGCGGGCTGACTCAAAGAAGTGTTCTGTCTGCCTGCCTGGCCGTGAATAGGCTGCTGAGCTGCCCGCTAGGTATCCTTACAGACCTCACACCTTGCCCTATTGCTCGAAATTAAAACCAAGTACTGCTAGTTAATTCAGACGGGTCGCAATTACTATGGACTCGCGGAAGACCAAAACTTTTCCGCTCGAATCAAGGTCTTAACGAAGGCGATGAAAAAAAACTCCACCTAACCCAAGTGGAAGGCGAGCAGACGGAGTGGGCGGGCAGGAGTGGTGGGTCAGTGGCTTCTTACCTTGACCTCCGTGAACACAGGTGACGGCACACTTACCTGCAAAGAAAAGGGATTGTCAGCATGGTTGTTATATTCTACCTGAGTACAACCTTACTGTATTTTTTTTTTATGTGTGCATATTTATTGCATTAAGAGTGTCGAGCTGATGACGAGCCAGCTTTGACTTAAATAAAGCGTAGAAATTGCAGTGGAGAGCCTGTTGAGCTGCAAACACCACAACTTCACGGCACCTTTTTCCCCCTCACGCCTGGCTGGTTGTCTTGCATCTCTCCGACACTCCAATTCGTGACTCAGCCTCCACTCGCCCGTGAATCCCCGACGCACCCTCACCACCACTATCTTTATCACCGCCACCAGCACCGCCCCTTCAGTAGACTGGCTTCTGAGGGCAGCTCCATTGTCCCTAACCTCTCTGTCCGGATTAAGTTGCGTCTATTTTTGTTTGGTAATGATTTATTTTTATGTGTTTGTCCTGTCATTGTCTTCCTTCACACACACAACACACACACACACACACACTCTCTCTCTCTCTCTCTCTCTCTCTCTCTCTCTCTCTCTCTCTCTCTCTCTCTCTCTCTCTCTCTCTCTCTCTCTCTCTCATCTTGCCCTCCACTCCCTCAATCCCTCCCTTTTCCTCGCAGCCAAAAGATCAACGGCATCAAGGGCAAATCTAATCTTCATGTATTTGAGTTGCGGAAGCTTTTTCAAAACCATGACTGGTAAGGCAGAGAGAGAGAGGAGAGAGAGAGAGAGAGAGAGAGAGAGAGAGAGAGAGAGAGAGGAGAGAGAGAGAGAGAGAGAGAGAGAATGCGACAGGAAAAGGAAAAAGTAAATAAACAAATGGATAAATAAAAATAAATATTAATTTTAGGTCCACTTCTGTAAACATGGCGGGGCACGACACCTGAGGCGGCGTGCTAAATGGTATATATTCTGACATTTGTTTTGTCCACTTGTTTCTGTCTCATTAGGCCGCTAATGGACACGCCGCTACTGAGGAGGAGGGGGCGGGAGAGGGTGCGGGAGGGAGGGAGGGAGGGAGGGAGGTTCACTTATTACGCTCAACACATAGCCATTAAGAGTTTCATTTGCAATCGGCAGGATAAAGAAAATAGGTACAGGTTATAGCAAATCACGGAGGCCGAGGCGGGGGGTGTGTGGGTGCAGGTGGGTGGCGGACGAGGCGGGGTGGGGATGTGCGGGTGGAGGTGGGTGGCGAGGTGAGGCGGGATGTGTGGCTGCAGGTGGGCGACAGAGAGGAAGAGAGAGAGAGAGAAGAGAGAGAGAGAGAGAGAGGAGAGAGAGAGAGAGAGAGAGAGAGAGAGACTATAACTGAGATGCAGGAAACTTCTAAATGAAAAACAACAAGTTCTGTCGCCTTTACTAATAAGAATGTATCCTCTCTCTCTCTCTCTCTCTCTCTCTCTCTCTCTCTCTCTCTCTCTATCTCTCTCGTGGCGGTCAGAGAGAGCTGGCTGGCACTACAATAGGCTTTGGTTGATAATGTTCCAGTTATACTCTCTAACTGCACCTTAAATAACTAAACTTTTCCAATATGGCAACACGTGATTGCCCAGAACACTCCCTCAACCCTCCCCCTCTTTCCTTCCCGAGTGACGGCAGGCGGGGAGCACGGGCGGTGAGACGTGATGAGAGGAAGTAGTGGCAGTGATGGGCGGGCCTGGTGATGTATGGAATAATGCGTGGTGTTGACAAAGAATGGGATGAGAGGTGAGTGATGGTGGTGAATACGCGTCTAACACAAGGACAAAACAAACAAGTACACACAACACCAAACAAACAAGGAATGCAACCAGCCCTCGGGTCTCCTTCACCAGCGAACAATTGCTGTATTTCACAAGGCAACACAACAAGGGGACATTTAACAAGCACTTAGGAATAACGAATCACATGCAGCTTCTTACCTGCTATCCTGCCTATCTGCTAATTTTCTACTGGTATTCTGTCTTTTTCTTTGTTATTATTCTTCCTTCACTTTTATGTTCCCTCTCTCACGCCGCCTCCTGCTGCCTGATCAGCCTCGTGTGGGTGCCGCTCATACCCCCTCCTTTTCTCGTCACCTTTACTCTGCTCTCCACTATAATATTATTTTCCTCCTCCTCTCTCAAAGCTTCCTCTCTGGCCATGTCCTTTTACCTTCCTTATTTACTTCATCCCTGTCAATCTCATATTCCTACTTTTCCTCTTTCCTTTCTTCCTTCGCGGCTCAGTTTTACGCTACACACATCTCATGCCTCCCTGCTCACTACAAACCTGCTGACACTTTTACTCTTGTCACAGCACGGTGGCTTTTCCTTCCTGCTTTCCTGCGTGACTCCTTTTATGTTCGCTTTTATTCCTACTTTCACACTCTTGTCTCTCCTTCCCCTCCTTACTTCCCTTTCCCTGCCTCGCCGCGGTCGCCAATCAACGCTCCCTCAAGGCTCTGCCGCGGGGAAACCTTAGCCTTGCCATCTCCTTTTCGCCTCCGTCATTCTCAACACACTTCGCCCTTCCTCTCTAAACACACTCAGCTCGCCTCTCACACTTGTGCATGTCGTCTTCGCTCATCACCACCACTCCCTCACTCACTGTCTTCCTCACCTCACGCTAGTCCCTCTCTTCCTCCTCCTTCGTCCTCTCCTCCTCCTCCTCCTCCTCCTCCTCCTCTTCTTCCTTCCCTATTGCTCATAAAAGTTGCCCTGTTTTCTTTACAACCCCTCGGACGAATCTTTTATTCCTGCAGCTTCATAACCACTTTCCGTCACATTCTCTCTCTCTCTCTCTCTCTCTCTCTCTCTCTCTCTCTCTCTCTCTCTCTCTCTCTCTCTCTCTCTCTCTCTCTCTCTCTCTCTCTCTCTCTCTGTCTGTCTGTCTGTCTGTCATTTTTTTTCTGATAGACACTCCAAGTTTCCTCTTTCCATTTCCAGCTGTCTCCAGCATCTATTTCCTTCAAAAGTTCTTCCCTTTCTTCGTGGCATGGAATCTTTCAAGCTCACCAGAGTTTCCTTAAAGTTTCCCAGGTTGGTTTCCTTCAACACTTCCCGCCACAAGACAAAAATACGGATCTTCAAATTCTTGAGGATATTTCGCAGCCAAAGTTACACATTTCCTAAGAAAAAGTTGTCCTCTACTTCACAGCATCTTTTTCTTCTTTTCTGTCCCTTTCCTTTGACGATGAGACTCACTCCACACCTCACCACCATCGTCACACCGCCAAGACCGTTCACCACACCACCAGCAGTATTCGCTACACCGCAAGGAGCTTTACACTAATAATCACCACCACTGACCTCAACACGCCAGCCGCCACGAAGCCTTGTTGCACTAACCACGCCACCACCGCACTGTTAGCCACGCCTCCACGGACCTTTCAAGTCTTCAGCACATAACACGCATCATCGAACACTTCGCCGTACAAGGTTCATCACAATCTAACTCTGTCTGCCATCTTCATATTCAGGTTCTCTATTTTACAGCTACGCGCGCATAGGAAGAAGCCTCCGCCGTCCTCCCCCGCCACTCCTGCCGCTCCTGCCACGCCCTGCCTTCATTATCTCTTGCAATGGAAGTTTCATGCTCTTATTTTAACTTAAGAAGAGACACTGTCATATTCGATGCAAACTCCTTCTCCTGCCTCTTACTCCTCCTACCTCCTCCTCCTCCTCCTCCTCCTCCTCCTCCTCCTCCTCCTCCTCCTCCTCCTCACGCAGGTACAAATGATGTTGAAAACACTAGGTCTGAAGAGCTCATGGAAAAGTTCAAGAGGATGATACAGCGCTTCAAAACTAAATCCAATAATATTATTGTTTCAGGTATCCTCCCCCGCATCAGGGCACCGGCTGTCTTCTACAACAGAGCCTTCAGCACTAACAGCCGTCTCCGTTCTCTTTGCACAGAGGAAGGTGTAGACTTTGTTAATCTATGGGACAACTTTTATAATAAACCTTCTTTATTTCAGCCGGATGGTTTACACCTAAATGGAATTGGAGCAGCACGACTTGGCAGACTCCTTAGTAATAAAGTTTCTATTTTCAGACCAAAAAACGACCAGCAAGATCGTGTAGCCCCAGGCTCTTAGTAGCCTCCTCGCGCAACCCAACCTCCATGTGCAACACTATAAAAGCTTGCCTAATCAACGCTCGCAGCCTTAGAAATAAATTTTCAGATTTAGAAACCCTGGCAGCTGTAGAAAACTACCACATTATTGGTATTACTGAATCTTGGCTGAACTCTGCAAACAGAGACTTTCTTGCGGAATACAACTTGCCAGGCTATGAAATGTTCGGCAGTGAAAGAAAAGACAGGATAGGTGGCGGTGTATTGCTGTATGTAAAAGCCAGTCTTCAGCCAACCATACTAAAAACCGAAAAGATTAACAATATAGATTCAGTCTTCTTGCATTTAAGAGTACGTTCTAAGAAAACTGCTATAGGTCTTATTTATAGGCCTCCGGTTCACAATGTTTCCTCTGATAAGAATTTACAAGATCAACACTTAACTCTCACTCTGGTCACGACTTGTATAATAATTTATTAGAATGTTCCCTAAAGCAACACGTTCAAGGACCCACACGAGGTGACAACATATTAGATCTTGTTCTTTCAACAAACGATGACTTCATATCTAACGTTAATATTGGTCCTGAATTTAGTACAAGTGACCACAAGATTGTCTCCTTTAACATCAACCTTCAAGCATATAAGGACATTGTTAGCAACGAAAAAGTTTTCATATATAAAAAAGGAGACTACGACAGACTCAGGTCAATTCTTTCTGTCGCAGATTGGAACGCTGAACTTGGCGAAAGTAACATTGAGGAATCATGGGCGAAATTTAAGTACATTTTAGAAGATGCTGTGAAGACATGTATCCCTATGCGTAAAAGACGTCCATGCAAGAGAAATAAACCTAAATGGTGGACAAACAAGATTGAGTCACAACTACTGCAGAAAAATCGTGCCTACCGTAAATATTTGTCCTCTCAGAATGAGGCTGATAAACTAGAATACGACAGACTCCGACGCGAATCAAAAAAGCTCATTAGACAGAGTAAGAAAAATCTAGAAATGTATATTGCAAGCATTGCTAAATCCAATCCCAAAGAATTTTACAGTTACGTTCGAAATAAAAAAGTCCTTACATCTCACATTAATCACATTACACTAGATAACGGTAATTTTGTCACCGGAGAAACTCAGATCGCGGACACACTGAATGATTATTTTGCTTCAATTTTTACAGAGGAAAATACTCATACAATCCCCGAACCACTCCTTATGCTCCACAACATAACCCCCTTACGTGTCTGCGTTTTTTCATGAAAACGAGAAAATCAAAGTAATTGATAAGATGAAAACTGACAAAGCCCCCGGCCCAGATGGTATTGCACCACGTGTCTTGAAAGAAACTAAATTCCAAATTTGTAAGCCCCTTTCGTTGCTTTTCACCAAATCATTTAACTGCGGTAAGGTTCCCGAGGATTGGAAGTTAGCTAACGTTACCCCTATAGAAAAGAAAGGCGATAATTCACTTCCAAGTAACTACAGACCTATCAGCCTTACATCTGTAGTATGTAAACTAATGGAAACAGTAATTCGCAATAATTTAGTGAACTTTCTAGAGGAAAATTATTTAATCAATGATTCGCAGCATGGCTTCCGAAACAGACGTTCTTGTCTAACTAATCTGCTTGACTTCTTTTATGATGTTTTCACCATGTACGACGAAACAAAGGCAGTAGATATAGTGTATCTAGATTTTCAAAAAGCTTTTGACAAAGTTCCCCATAAGCGGCTACTAGCTAAATTGAAGTCACATGGTATAAATGGAAAACTTTTCAATTGGCTTGAAGACTGGCTGTCTGAGAGAAAACAGCGCGTTGTTTTAAATGGTAAATTTTCAAATTGGCGAGAAGTTCTAAGTGGTGTACCACAGGGATCAGTGCTCGGCCCTGTTCTTTTCCTTATTTACGTTAATGATATCGATGAGGGTCTCACCTGCAAAGTATCTAAGTTCGCTGATGATACAAAAATAATGAATAAAGTAGTCACGTCTGAGGATAAAAGAAAATTACAATCTGATCTTGACCACTTAGCCACTTGGTCAGACAAGTGGCAGATGAGCTTCAATGTAGATAAATGTAAAGTGTTGCACATTGGTAATAACAACGATCACACTGATTACTTAATGAACGGTACCGAGCTTCTTAAGGTTAAGGAGGAAAAGGACTTGGGTGTTATAATTACCTCAGACCTCAAGTCAAGTAAACACTGCTCGGAAGTAGTTAAAACAGCAAATAAATTGGTTGGGTTTATTGGTAGGACTTTCGAATTCAAATCAGAAGGGGTAATTCTCACATTGTTTAATACACTTGTCCGACCTCTACTTGAGTATTGCGTCCAGTTCTGGTCACCCCATTACAGGAAAGATATAGACAAGCTGGAGAGAGTCCAAAGAAGAGTTACCAAGTTGATCCCACGACTGCGGAACAAGCCTTATGAGGAGCGCTTGAGGGAACTCAACTTGTTCAGTTTAGAGAAACGGCGAATGCGAGGTGACTTAATTGAATTGTTTAAGATGTGTCGGGGCTTTGATAACGTAAATGTAAACAACTATCTCATCATTGACAGTTCCAACACCACTCGAAATAATGGCTACAAGATTATAGGTAAGCGTTTCAGATCAGACGAGGCTAAGTATTATTTCTTTAATAGAATTGTAAATGTCTGGAACTCTCTCCCAGCACATATTGTCGATAGTAACACAATAGAAACTTTTAAACAAAGGTTGGACAATCACCTCGCAGCAACCCCTCATATAACGTACTTTGCGCCTACATAAAATGTTTTTTAGTTAGTGTAGTGAATAGTATAATTTCTCTTTCATCCTTTCCTATCACATCTTAGCCTTTCCTCCTCCCTATACTCTCCTGTTTTTCCTTCCTTGATCTCTAGTGTCCTCCATCCTCTAACTCTTAGAATCTGTAGTGGTAGTGATAGAATAGACACACAGACAGCCTCGTTAGGCCCAGTAGGGCTGTTGCTGTCTGTTATTTCCTTTGTATTCCTTTGTATTCCTCCTTCTCCTCCCCCACGGGCAGCTCGGCAGGGACGTGCACGCACCCGGCCTGACATCCAGCTATGAATACCACAAGACCTGCTTTGCATATTTCCCGTGACGATGCAGGAAGGCCCACCCCACACCCACGCCCCCCCGGAATGGAGAGGCCCGCCCCACGCACCCCGGGGATGGGGAGACCCACCCCACGCCCACCCCAGGGGAGGGACACCTCATGTTTACGTTTTGTGAGTGATATGTTTGGACTGCACAAACCTTCTTTTTGTTACGCCCCGCTGCCTTAAAACGTTCACGAAGGATGGAAGGTTACATCGCACTGGCAGCACAACGTGGGACAATTGGTGACCAGGCTGCCGCACACCCCCGCCTGCTTGCTGCTGCTTGCACACATCCGGCACTCACGGTGACTGAGGGCACGTGTGGCTGCAGCGATCCGTGGGGAAAACACCACCACAGAACACAAAGGTCAACCTGTTTTCCCTCGTTTGTGACCATCGAGCAAACATGTTCCGGATTTACATCACAGCGCGACAAAAGACATCACGAGATTCATGAATGTGCTCACGTCTGCTGCACGATAAACTCTTCTCAGCACCAGGCAAGGCCACGCGACCCTCGAGGGGTGTGCGGCGGAAAACAAGGTGACGCGTCTTCCTTCAAATGACATAACTACCAAACCACTCGTCTGTAATTTGCTAGTTTTCATATGCTGAGTGTCTAACTCTCTCTCTCTCTCTCTCTCTCTCTCTCTCTCTCTCTCTCTCTCTCTCTCTCTCTCTCTCTCTCTCTCTCTCTCTCTCTCTCTCTCTCTCTCTCCATTCACTTGATCACTACCACCACCACCACCACTACTACCAATACCACTATTACTATTAGCACCACACTATCACACTCATAATACACACACACACACACACAGCCAGTCTATCTCTCTAATCCTTCCTCCATGTCATATTCCCACTCCCTCCTACTTTTCCTCACTTTTCTCCTTCTCAATGCCTCCCTTGCCTCCCCCTGGCTGAGGTGAGACGGGTGGGGGATGAAGGAAGGTCTGGGGCAGATGGAGGAAAGTGAAGTGGTGGAGGAAATTGGAGGAGTTCCACCAATAGGTGTGGAAAAAGCTAAGAAATTTTGTCACGGATGTGTTAGAAGAAGGACTGGAGGAGGAGGAGGATAGAGAGAGAGAGAGAGAGAGAGAGAGAGAGAGAGAGAGAGAGAGAGAGAGAGAGAGAGAGAGAGAGAGAGAGAGAGAAATGTTAGTACCGTTAAGTTACAATATCCTATTACACACACACACACACACATACACACACACACAGGGCAGAGGAAGGAGAGGTAAAGCGGTGGGCAGTGACACAGGCACGGGGTTGGGAGAGGGCAGGGAGGAGCAGGCTGGGGAGAAGGAGGGTTTTCATGGTGGGGGCTCTGAACGGGCCTGCAATCCTTCAACTTATTTGAGACATTTTTGGGTTATTTATCTATTTTCATGGTTCACTCTGGCTTTCCTTCACGTCTGAATCTAAAAACACCCGAAAGTTCAGCTAAAATATTGATGTACAGACAGGGAGGGAGGCAGGGGAAAATGTGCCGCTCAGCCCTTATATTTACGTAGCGCAATACACACACACACACACACACACACACACACACACACAGTCCTACCCGAAGATCAGTCTGAGCTCTTTCCGTAGGGGAACGGCTTGCTGGGTGACAAGCAGTGTGTGTGAATCACACACACACACACACAGTGGCGGCCAAGGGGAAAGGTCTGATGACGTCGCGTTTTCGGAGTGTGCGCTCTGAACGGGGCACTACTCAATGTCTTATTTGAGGCACTTTTGGGGTTGTTTATCTATTTCCGTGGTCAATTCTCTTTTTCTTCACTTCAAGTCTGGAAACACTGGGGAGTTTAGCTGAATATTGATGTACAGACAGAGAGGGAGGCAGGGAAAATGGCCGTCTCGAAGCTTATATTTACGTAACGTAATTCATTATGAAAATCGCGAAAAGAAAGAAGACGCCCAGACAGGAATGCACTACATTTTCTGACTTACTCTTTACTTTAACTAATACACAAAATATAAAAACATTACCGAACTCAGTAATAATAACGAAAACTCCAAAAAACAATCTGTAACTTTTAAGAACGGTACCACAAAAACACAATAATATCGAGAAAGGAAACACAGCCAGACTAGATTATATTACAGATTCTAAATACAAAAATTTTTTTACTTTCCAGATAAATAAAGAAAACACCAATTCCTCATCGTATAAAGAGAATAATTTTTCATATCCAGTACCGAACTTATTCTAAATTTGAAAATTCGAACTGCGAGACTAGATTTTATTGGATGTTATTACTTGGTACATGTTTCTTATATTTTTTTAAGTCTTAAATTAAATACCAATGCAAACCTACGCGTGCCGGTAAGAAAAAGTGAAATTAAATAAAGTGAAGAAGTTGTTATTTTGTCGACAAACAAAAGCACAGCTAGAACAGATCTTATTATATTTTATAATTTAGTATGTCTTTCTATTAATAAATTAAATATCAAAACAATGACAACTCCATCAATAAAAGGAAAATAATAATATGTTGCCAAAAAGTTTTTTTTCCTCGTCTTTTCCTTTCCGTACCTCCTCCTCCTCTTCCATACCCCTCATACTCCAAATCCCCCCTCCACCACCCCCTACTCCGCATCTAGGAAAACACCTGGAAACACCTGGAAAACCCTAGAAATTATGCTAAATACTGACAGGGAGAGACGGAAACTTGTTACCTTCGGCTTATCTGTGCGAGGCTCGGGGGGACTGGGCGCCAAGGATACTGTGTGTGTGTGTGTGTGTGTGTGTGTGTGTGCGTGAGGCAAAACGATAGAAATGCTAGTTGGATGGGTGATTGCTCTCAGGTCCTACTGAACCTCACATCGACGCCACGAAAGGATGAGTGGGCGGGGTATCCATCATGACATCTAGTCTCGCTGCCAGTGCCTGTACTCGTAAATTTTAGCAAGTTTACATTGGCTCTATTATGAAGATACGAGACCAAAGCATATTTTTGCCAGTCAGCTCGGGGTATCAAACATTCACTGCCAAAACAGCATCCTCATCCGACGCTCTCTTAAGATTTTATTTGCTAACAGGACAGGACACGGCACCTCAAACCTTTGGTAACATACTAAAACCAGAATTATGAGACATTTCTGCCAGAAACTCCACTACTTTCAATAGGCTTTCAATAGGCTCTACATGAAATTGAGGATTTTTTATCTTTTATTTTTTTATGATTCTCGTAATAGATTAACAAGATTTCTGCATTATTAACTGGGGAATCACTCTTCAAATATTCGGCTAATGACCTCTGTGACCTTTGAAAACAGTTGTGATGAGAGAGGGAAGCGTTTCAGGCCTAAGACAGGGAAAGGCCTCTAACTCACGCCTCTCCCCTTTTTTCCCTCCTCCGTAACCTCTGACATTGCTGACAGCTCCCTCGCCCCCCTCCACTCGCTTCTCTCAGCTGTAGCTCGCCCTCCTCTCCCCTCGCTGTCACTGAGCTAAGATGTGCAAGACTCCTCCCCTGATGCAATATTCCTGTGTGAACTCTTGTCATCACCACGTTCTTTAAAGGTGGAATCTCTCTCTCTCTCTCTCTCTCTCTCTCTCTCTCTCTCTCTCTCTCTCTCTCTCTCTCTCTCTCTCTGCACCGCGCAAGATCAAGACAAACAAGCAGGACGTGGCCGAGATGGATCCCGCGATACTCGGCTAACTCGCTTCCTTGGGCCGCGTCTTGTCCCGCTCAGCCAGGGCGACTTGCGGCGGCGCGGCTTGCAAGGACACACTGCACAGCTTCGAGCAAGACTCCCCGCTCAGTTTTATTGGTGGTGTGTTTACAGATACAGCAAGAAACATAATTATAAGCAAATACATGAGTAGTTACACGACGCGACACGAATACAGGGAAGTAAAGATGGAGGAGACGATAATAAGGTTAATCAATCAAGTAAGGTACGGTAGATGACTTGCACAGGTGAGATAAGGTGTACAGGTGAGATAAATGGGGAGAGTCACAAGAAAGAAGACGAGAAAAAATAGAAAATAAAAGTTATAAAGAATATGAACGGTAGCGACGGCTGCATGCTGTAACCCATCACCCTGCACCCCATCACCTGTCTGTCTATCACCCACCACCCAACACCTGTCCACCCATCATCCCATCACCTCCCTACCCATCACCCCATCAGCTCGGCAAGGGCGGCGCGTCCCTCAGTGATGAAAGACGCCCCAAGATTAACTGGCAAGACAAGATGGCAGAATAATGGTGCTGATCAAAGGCGCGGGTGGCAGGAGCGGAAAAACTGGACGGCTAATTTGCCTGCGATGTCTCAAGACCCTCCCCTGCCGTCCGTCCCCCCCTTCCCTCCCTGCCGCTGCTGTCCTGTCCAGCTCCCTCATGAACCACACAACACTCAACACTCCACTGGCATGGAGGAAGGAAGGAAAGAACATTCTCTCTCTCTCTCTCTCTCTCTCTCTCTCTCTCTCTCTCTCTCTCTCTCTCTCTCTCTCTCTCTCTCTCTCTACTCAGACCTTAGATTAATACTCATTACAGGATAGCTCTGCCTTTTTTCCTCATCTATCTTTCCCGTCCTTTTCCATTTCCACGCCCTAATTATGTATATTTTTCTTCCATTTCCACGCCTTAATTATGTATATTTTTCTTCCATTTCCACGCCTTAATTATGTATATTTTTCTTCCATGTCCACGCCTTAATTATGTATATTTTTCTTCCATTTCCACGCCTTAATTATGTATATTTTTCTTCCATGTCCACGCCTTAATTATGTATATTTTTCTTACATTTCCACGCCTTAATTATGTATATTTTTCTTCCATGTCCACGCCTTAATTATGTATATTTTTCTTACATTTCCACGCCTTAATTATGTATATTTTTCTTCCATGTCCACGCCTTAATTATGTATATTTTTTTTTTCCCAGACGTACAGTGATACAGAAAAATATTCTTACTAAAATTGCCCGTGTCATTTTGACTCAACGAACGAAAAAATACGGAAAATATTGTTTAAGAGAGAGATGCACTGGTAGCCCTGCAGGGTGTCGGTACACCTGAGCGTCTCGAAATTTCTGCATTTGAGTCCCTCAAGATGCAAAGTAACAATACCAACACGCGTGTCTTACGAAGTCTCCATACTGAATGGCTATGGAATGCCGGAGGTTGGCTGACGTCCACTTTGCATCTGATATCTGTGATCAACGACTCAAAGATTCGAATCCCGATGTGATGCGCTACACGCCTTCGTGACGTTTCAGACGTTTCAGACAGCCAGGCTTGCCAGCTATTCCGAAATTGATAGAATCACTCTATATTTTTCTTGAATTAAGCGTTCATGAGAGTAAGAATAATTTTGTGTACTTGGTAAGTCTTGACACACGCGCCGCCACGATCCGTGGTGCGAGGCTCCAGAACCACAGCATTCCGCACCCAGCAGGGGAGTCGTCTTCTTTTGTCGTGTGTTTGTCTTCGTGTTGGGTTGTGTTTACACTCACCATGACCTCGAACTTCCCAAGCCAGGCGTCACTCTCCTTTCGTTTATCCATCACTGCCTCAATTCTTTTTTTCTTCTTTGTTTCCATTTCAATCTTTCCTTCCCGCACGCTCCATCAACGCTCCTTTCTTTGTGCTTATCATAGTTTTTTTTTTTTTCTTTTAGTGGTTATATTTTTTTGTTTCCGTCGCTTCCCACGCTTCCCACGTGACTCACAAAACGTGACAGTCTATGTAATACCTACACACACACACACACACACACACACACACAAAACTTCTATCTTCTGCTTGCCGTGAAGCACTGAAGCTACACTCGGGCACACACTGTTCTGTGTGGAAGTCAGAGACAGTGTGCGGCGAGGACAGCTTATTCTCACTGGCTGAATAGACCTCGTGACGCAACACCGAAAGGCGATTAGTCTTGATCTTGAAAGTCAGCTGGAGCGGGACATTAATTTGTTATTATTGGGAGTAAGTTTGAGGCCACTACTAATATACACTAAGAGCAATGTCTTCTCCTTCATTTCACATAAACGCGTGACGTGTAAAGTGTACAGAAACAAACCTTCTCATCTCGCGAACACCAGCGTCAGCTTCCGTCAGCTGACACTTCAGTAAATTTGGATTGACGGTCCTTATGGCGCTAATGAAATATTTCGTCCACCATTACGACATCGAACTTTGTATTCCCTGATGGGAAAAGTTTTCACAAGGAGAGAAAACTCTCACCACTAGCCTCGCTGCCCGAGGCTGTCACTCCTTGACTTGCAGCAACACAACAACAAAGTGCCGCTTCTTTCCACTTCTGTGCCATGTAACGCCGTGTACACCTCCTGTCAAACCAATCAGTTTGTTCATCATCGATGTTTTTTTTCCAATTGCAGTGCCTCCTGACAATTCCTTGATGGTTGAAAAAGCAATATTCATTGAGGAGTGGGCGGAATTGTTCTCCTGCCGCAGCGGTGAAGCACTCGTTTCCTTCATGAAAAGTTATTAATGAAATCACTACATAAGTGTTCAGTATGACGAGGCCTCACCTCAGCCATCATTCACTCCTACATAAAAATGAGAAGCGCGTCAGGCGTCGCCTCTCTCGATACAAGTTTGCATATTTAATCGACAAAAAAATGAGTCCATGAAGAATTTCAGCCGCGCATCAATCTTCCTAATCCTCCGCGCTGTGCTGGCCATTGCACCTCAGCGTATCGAATATGTTCATCAATACAGAGATGGGAATAAATTATATGAAGATTGATGACAGTAAAGAGAAAGTGAAGCAGACACAGGAGAGACAGGGCTGGTGCTACGGCGCGCGCTTCCTTCACTGAATAATGTTTACACACAGACATCGTGCCAGTGGTACAAAACAAGACGCGCAAGCTTTCTAACAACTCATGGCTTGAAATAATGCAATAATGTCTTTTGAATTGAATCTCAATTTTGACATTTCTTTGCTTTTAACTAATTATTTTATCTAGTGAGAGCACCAGCAGATAACACTGACAACACAGACAACTAATGTTATTATGATCAGAATATTCAGCTTACATCACAAAAAATCACCCAGCACGAACCGGGGCCATCGTTATTAACAACACTGAACCCTTTCTTCCCCGGAGAGAAGCGCGGGTGAGGCTCATTCCCGCTCCCCTGGTAGTGAAGTCTGCGCCGGGCAAACACTGCCTCGAGGTGAAAGAAGCTTCGCCTCTCTGTCCCGGGAATTAAACATGGGTCTTTTGTCTTGACCGAGCCGAGGGTGCACTGCTGTGAGACAGAGAAGCAGCGAGGCACAGCGGCACAGCGGAGCGCCTGGCGGGGCCTCGCGCCGGGACCGCTGCCGTAACTCATCTTTCATAATTTCGTGTGTGACTGGGAGACGACCATTCACCGGAATTTATGACTGAGTTACTCCCGTGTTG
Organism: Scylla paramamosain; assembly: GCF_035594125.1. Taxonomy (NCBI): domain Eukaryota; kingdom Metazoa; phylum Arthropoda; class Malacostraca; order Decapoda; family Portunidae; genus Scylla; species Scylla paramamosain. The sequence continues at coordinate 413,942 of NW_026973694.1, read as the reverse complement.
ATTGGATGCGTTGCGCCTCCAGCACGACGACTCAAGGACGCGCTGTTGGGCCCGTCTCGCTGCCGAGGAGCGCCTGGGAATTATGGTGAAAAAAAAGTTATTTCTTTTGTAACTAGTTTCATTGTAAAAGGTGACAGGCGGACATAATGGGCAGGAAAAACGGCTAAAGTTTGAGAAGTTTAAAGCTTCCTTGTAAGCTAAGGAGGCAGAGAGGTGTGAGGCTGCTAGTAAATCATGGCGCTGTGGAGGGCAGTGGTGGCGGGCCGCGGCTGGTTTACTTGCTTGTAGGCAGCGTGAGGCAGGTGGTGAGGCAGCATGAGGCAGGTGGTGAGGCAGCCGGCAGCGTGAGGTAGGTGGTGAGGCAGCCAGCAGCGTGAGGCAAGTGGTGAGGCAGCCGGCAGAGTTCAGATGAGGGCAGCGTGAGGCAGGCTGGGTGTGTTTTTGTCAAATAGATACATCCTCAGTCGTTGCGAGCAAGGCTAAACAGACAACCAGCACCACCACCACCACCACTACCACCACCACCACCACCAACAACAACAACAACAACAACAACAACAAACACCAACAACAGCAGCACTAAAACATCATTAGGTCGTTTTGGTTTCTCATTAAAAGTTACATTAATTCTGACGCCGTTTTAAAGAGGGATATAATTAGAAGGACCCTCTGAGCTGACGGGAATCAGGAAAACCTAAAAAGTAAAGCGAAAGAAAATCATTCTTTGCAGCGATAAAATTAAGTGGATTAAATCTACCCACGAAGAAAATCCCGCCGGGCACCGTAATGAAGTGAGTGTGAGCGTGGGGCGGCGGGGAGAGGGGGGGAGTGGGACGGGGCTGAGCGGGGCAGAGCGGGGTGGGGCTGGCGGGGTTGGGTGGGATGGAGGGGGACGGGCTGCAAATGTTATCAGAATTTTTCTTGGAATAACCGTAACAAGAAAGAAACGAAGGAAGGAGACAAGAAAGAGTGAGAAGTGTAGAGCAAGGACGCTACAGGACGGGGCGGGCCACCGGGGCCAGTCCACGCCGCGCCTCACCAAGCGGAGTGGTGTTGGAGGGAACCGTGAATGCCATCAGGGGAAGGGGGAATCGGAGCGGCCCGCATCTCTGCTGACGTGGCACATTCGTTGACATTCCGTTCTCTCTCTCATGTCTCCTTTCTTCTCGTCTCCCTTCTAATAGACACATTCAGGAATCTCGCGCATGCATCGTGTTCACCGTCTGGCCACAGCAGCAGTCACTTCATCGTGATGGGTGAGCACTGCGCCTCCCTCCATTCTTCTCCGGCAATCATGTTATTCACAACATAATGGATGCGTTGCTGAAATTTCGAGGCGCGGGTCCCGGCATGCAGTGCAGACCAAGGCACTCCCCCGCCAGGCCGAGCTGACAGATCAGGGCCAGTGACGTTCACGTGTGGGCGCGGCGGCTGACTCTTCACCAGCAGTCCTTAACGAGTCCCCGGGAAGCAATTGGTCGCTAGGATGCTTAGTTAGGTATTAATAATCATTAATTTAACATTTTCCTTTCCACTGATAACCTGCCCTTTCAAAAAATAAAAGAAAATAAATAAATAAAATAAAATAAATCACCATTACTAGTTTGCAAAATAAATCACCATTACTAGTTTGCAAAATAAATCACCATTACTAGTTTGCAAAATAAATCAGCATTACTAGTTTGCAAAATAAATCAGCATTACTAGTTTGCGTCCAATTGCTTCAGTCCTGTACAGTGTACACGGCAAGGTTTATCAGGGAACGGGTCGTCAAATAAATAATACAGACCTCGAACATTCCAAAGTGAGAAGCGCTGGCCATGTTGGCGGTGCTGCAGCTGTGCGGCGAGTGAGGCGGCGAGGCGGACGCTGAAAACTTGCCTCTTGACGAGTGTAGGGAAGCAAACGAGGCCGTGAGCTGATAAAAAGGAAGAAGGAGAGTATTGTGATGACGGAGTTAGAGTGGGGGTGGACAGGTGAGTGTTGGCTGGTGAAGAAAGCAGGAGAGGCGGACATTGAGGCGGTGATGGGGCTGACGTGGTGATGATGAAGTGAAAAGTGAATAATGGAGGCTTGTCCCGAGCAGAGCCTGGAGGCATTTTGTGAGGCCGCGAGTTTCAAGATTCATTAAACAACATCTCGGAAAGTTAATTATTGCGGCAGAAAGGAAGAGGAGAGGAAGAAAGAGGAAGGGAGAGGAGATCAGTGAGGAGAGTGGAGGAGGGTAGTTAAGGATGGTAGTTGGGTAGGTCAGTGAGGAAAGATCATGGCGTGAGGGTGAGGGTGAGGGGGAGGGACAGGAAGGGTGTGTGAGGGGAGGACGCTGTGGTCGATACTCGTAGGAAAATAAAAGTTGTGGAAGGAATGGCGCTGCTTTAATGCTGTGTCTCTTGAGTGCCTGTTGGCGGTGACACTGCTTCAGGTGACGTGTAATTCTCTCTCTCTCTCTCTCTCTCTCTCTCTCTCTCTCTCTCTCTCTCTCTCTCTCTCTCTCTCTCTCTCTCTCTCTCTCTCTCTCTCTCTCTCTCTCTCTCTCTCTCTCGCCTCATTTCATGATTGCTTTCCATTTTCCACCCTCGTCTCTTTACATGTGTTATCCATTTCTTTATAACTGTATCTTTCTTCTCGCGTCCACCATAACCCGCTGATGCATCTCCTTCGCCTCCTTCACACACACACACACACACACACACACACACACACACACACACACACACACACACACACACACACACACACACACACACCCTACCTGACATGTCTCGCAGTTTTCCTTCCAGCCTGTGACGTAATAACATAGCGGAGCAGTGGTTCCCAAACTGTCTTACATAACGTCCCTTTTCTGATTCTAACAGACCTGCACGCTGCCCTCAACACGCTTTATTATATTTATATAAGATTAGATACCTTTACATATTATATCTAGACACTGTTTATGGAATTAGGAAAAATATTATTTGTGTGGATTAAAACAAATTTAATAGAAAATATAGACACGAGACATTTTAATTATATTTGCTTCGAGTTATTTTATCATATACTTCAAAGCAATGAATTCTGGGCAGATAACTTCACGCTTCTCTGGATAGTGTGTGTGTGTGTGTGTGTGTGTGTGTGTGTGTGTGGGTGTGTGTGTCAAACTGTTGTCAGCATGTCACAGCAGGTCAGGCCTCAGCATCGGCAGTTGCAGCAAAGACGTGTCCAGCGAGCTTGTCCCTCTGCAACGTGTCACTTGTTCAGTCTGGCAGGAAGTTTTGCTTGTCTTGTGTTTGGCCGTAACGTATCTTACGTCCTTCCTTTCTGCTTCATGATCCAGTAAAGTTATATATGATGAGACTCAACTCACGCCAGCCTGGACGGGACACAAGCAAGGTCTCGGTCTGGTGCTGTGGTCTTTGTCTTCGCCGACTTGAAATTAAATGTGCCAAATCATCGCTAATATGTCCCCGAGGCTCTAGGCCAAGCAGTCTGTAATATTTTTTAATCCAGGAGCCGCAGTGTGCCCAGCCCAGATGTGTTCATTTCTTTTATCACCTTTACTAACCCACCACCACCACCACCACCACCACCACCACCAGACAGGTGCCAGGGTATGGTGGGCACGCAGTGCCTGGCCTCACCTCGCAGCATTACCAGAGCGCACTTCAAACCATTTGCGGCACATATTTCGTTTTATATTTCAAACTGAATCAGTTTTCCAGCTCCACAGCGAGGCATAATTTATAGAATGGCAGCCAGAGTGGCAGACATGAAAGGCAATAGAAATTGCCTTTGGGATAGACTCGTGGAATTAGAGGCGGAAAGGAAAATCTTAGAGTCATGACTATATTATGCATCCAATAAAAGCCAAAGAGAAAATGAGCAGCTTCGTATTAACTCTTCGGCGAGAAAACGAATGATGAGAATCACTTTAGCCTTTGTAGACTGTTAGAGAGAAGGCTGTGAGGGCATCAAGTAAATGAGAGCGGTGCTCGGATGATCAGGCGGCAAGGAGCAGCGACCTTAGGTGTGCCGGGCGCGAGAAGGGAAACAAGGCAGCATGGTGAGCAGGACGGAAGGCAACGGAAGCTGCCTTTAAAATGGAACGCGATCATTCCCAAGCGACGACCGAAGGTCGCGAGGCCCCGAGGAGGTTGATGATGACTCCCGGAAAAGTGCTCGGGACGGCGGGAGGGGCGGCAGGGCACCACCGGGAGGCTGGGGAAGGGAAGCCAGACTCCAGTAAAAGGAAAAAGTGATAAAGACAAGAGGCACGACACTCAAAAAGAAAAGTTAACCGACACAATAAAATCAAAGCACCAACAGTCTGAGCTCGGAAGAAACTGGCCAAGTATAACAATTGATGGAAACACGAAGGAAACGAAGGAAAACTTGTGTGGCAAGAAACAGTTGACGGCGAGAAAGACAGAGACGGCAGGGTCACAAACAACGCAGATGAGAGTCAGGATGAAAACGAAACTGCATTGAACTCTCGTGCATCTGTGACTGAGAACACATTGCTGACGTCAACACTCATCCTTTGTAAGATTATTAAGCAACAACTCACGAGGCAGCGGTAAAATTTCCAGGGATGAGTTTAGATGAATCAGGAGCGTAGGCGGCCAGATTTACTGAAAGGAAAAACACACAAACCTGCTCCCTTGTAACAACATAGTGAGCGCAATGCCGCCGCCAACACACCTATACGTCATGAGGGAAAATATAAGAATTGGTACCGAATCGCTGTTCAATATTATACACTTCACTATTTTACATATTTGCACAACTTGCCTCCAAATAGCGGCAATAACCGACTAGTTTGTGCCTCGGAAAATTATAATTACATTCATGTCCTCGGTCACGCGTGCAGGTAAAATTAATATGAATTTTACCGTTTTCATTTCCTGTAAGCGGCGAGGTTATGATGACGTCAAGAACTCCAGGCATCATGGGAAATGAACGGGAGCACAGAGGAAGACACCAATCATCTCCGTGACCTCTGAAAATAACTCATGAGATTAAGGTTTGTGAATGCTGGCTTAAGAGAGGCCACAGGAGAAAAGCACTGGAGTTGTTGGTCCTGTTCAGGGTGTTTATGATAGTTACACTCACTAACGTAAAAGAAAAGAGGAAGAGTAAAGGCCAAGGCTCCTTCACGCCATCATCCAGCCATCTTAAAACAAGGTATCATTCAGGAGCGCAAGAAGCAAATATTTCAGCTATATACCTATAAGGAACAGAGATAATTATTACAAAGACTAAAACTAGACAGGAGAACAGCTTTCCTCGAGAATTCGCAAAACTGACCTGCAGGAAGTTTTTTTTTTTCTTTTTCTTCTTTGGAAACTGAAAATGTGTGAACTTGTCAGTGAATTTCGAATATTCCTCCACCCTTAACTTGAAAAATGAATATGTAGATGACGTGCAACAAGTGAGATGTAATTTAAACAGAGATTTTTCATGTAAAAGATAATGAGAAAATGGTAGTCGACCAAGCAGTGCAAAAATACTGTAGCGTAGCGAGCGCAATGTTACGAAAGTTAATAATGCTTCTGCTGAGGATAAACTTTTAACGTATTTAAAATAAACCGAGGAATTTTGTGACTAAAACTAAGAATACGTTAGCTGATTCAGCTTGGCGAAGAATACTGCAATGTGCTGACAGTACTTTGGAAGCCACCGAGCTACAACGAATAACCTTACAAACTTTTAGCACAAGCACTGCACACAAACCTATTCAGCGTCATGAAGACCACTGCAATGTACCGGCAACACTTAGGCATGTATTCTGAAACACCTCACCGCTGGGCTTCATATAAGATAATTTGGGAGCCACCGACTAAAAATAAACTTACAGACTTTTATCATAAACTCAGCACACGAACCTGAGATAAGCGGGCAGCGGGACACATGATTTGCTGTGCTTTATGCAAACAAATCACAAACACTACAATCAAGCGCAGAAAACATTGATCTTAAAACTTCAGATCCCAAGGTTATTACGCGAGTTACTCAATTACCTCTTGTATCTCTTCTCGTAAATCTCAATCTCACTCAGTCTCATTCTTTCTAATTTCTCATTCATTCCTTTTATTCCTTCATTTACACAAGCCGGGGCAATTACTGTCGGGAGAGGGACGGGGCCGTAAAATGAATCTTGAGAGCCATCAGGGCGCCGAGACAAAGATGTATTATATGGAGGACGTGCCCCATAAAGTGAAGCACAGGGTGGGTCATGAAGTGCCGCGGTGCTTGGTGCTTCTCCCTTGAAGACGTCTGGGCCAGTGGTGGTGGTGGTGGTGGTGGTAATAATTGAAGATGTAGTGGCAGTAAAAATAATAGTAGTAGTAGCAGTTGTTGTTGTATTAGTTTTAATAGGAGTAATAGTAGATTAATGATAACAATCTTTTAAGTAAAACACCCAAAAATATAGAAAGATAAAATGTAATTTAGTTTAGTGACAGCCGTCGCCATGCCCTCCCCCACCACCACCACCACCACTACCACCACCACCACCACAACTACCACCACGATCTTTATAGCACAAGGCAACCGCGTCCAGAGGTGCTTGTGTCTGCTCCTCTCTCTCTGTCCTTCCTGTCTGTGAATGTATTTCTGTCTGTGTCTTTCCTGTTGTCTGTGTTTGTGTGGACTTCTGTTTGTTACTGTATCTATACGAGTGTCTGTGTGAGTGTGTCTGTTTTTGTTTATTCTGTATTTCTTTTTCTTTCTATTGTGTGTGTGTGTGTGTGTGTGTGTGTGTGTGTGTGTGTGTGTGTGTGTGTGTGTGTGTGTGTGTGTGTGTGGTTTACTTGTATGTGTGAAGGAATATTGGTGTCTTCTTGTCTGTGTCAGTCTGTCTGTCTCTCTGTCTGTCTGCTTATCTGTTTTTTTTTTTTGCGTCATTATGTTTGTTCTCTCTCTCTCTCTCTCTCTCTCTCTCTCTCTCTCTCTCTCTCTCTCTCTCTCTCTCTCTCTCTCTCTCTCTCTCTCAACAGTACCATATTGCAGACGTGCGCGATATATCTGCTGCTGGAGTCCCTAACATCATATTCATGTACCAGGTGTGTGTGTGTGTGTGTGTGTGTGTGTGTGTGTGTGTGTGTGAATGTGTGTGTCAGGGGCAGGTGAGGGGACAGTCGTCACTTGGGACATGAACCTCTAAGCGAAGGGTCTGCAAAAATTCCTCAGCTTTGAGATCGGGACAAAAAAGGAAGGAGAAAATGGTGTTATCTCTGAAAAAAAAAATACAGATTGAGTCGTCAGTAAAGCCCGCCGCGTGCTCAGATAAATTGGAGCAGCTGCCCTTTAACGTAAACAAAGCGGCAAAATATTTCAGCTCACACAAATAAAATGATAAAAAAAAATACGTTTCATTACAAAATTGCCGGGAATAAAGGTGAAAAGTGTGTGCAATGTGCCAGAAAGACTACACCGCGTTTGACTGCGTTACGAGGACCATTCATGCTTCAGCCAAACAGCCAGACGAGGCGGGCAGTGTAAAGCTGAGTGAAGGGACATGATTAACACAACATAACACAACACAACACAACGTAACTCATCACAACACAACACAACACACACAACACGACACTCCCATAGTACCACACCCCCACACTCACCACCTCACCGCCAGCACCTCCAGTCGGCCCTCTGCTCAAACTTATACTTTTCTTGCCTCCTTTAACCATCCTCACTATTTTACTTGGGTTTCAACGGACTCCATTTCCTCCTCCCACGTTGTCTCTGTCTCTGTCTCTGTCTCGGTCTGCTTATATGTCTGTCTACCCTGCTTCTTGTCTGTCTGTCTGTCTGTCTTAGTGTCTTCCTGTATGCCTGCAGTGTTCATATATGTTCGTCTGTTTATATGTCTGCTCTCTCTCTCTCTCTCTCTCTCTCTCTCTCTCTCTCTCTCTCTCTCTCTCTCTCTCTCTCTCTCTCTCTCGCGGCGACAGTATGGCGGGGCGGCGTCGGCACACAGGCGGGAGCGGCACGAGGGCACTCTGGCCTGACGAGAGGGATACGATCAACGATACTCGGCCAAAAAAGTCTCACTAAGGACCACGAGGGCATAAGTGGCGCCTCGTCCCCGTGACTCTGCAAGCGAGAGCCTCCTTTGCCACTTCACACGAACCACGAGAGGGATGCCGAGTGAAAATAGACGATGTAGCGACTTTTTCTCTTTTTAAATACATGAGGAATGAATGGTTTATGTCGCGTACTGAGAGTTGCGGTGTCTGCGTTTTTTGCATGTTTTGTTTTTCTTTTTTATGTTTATTTTGCGTCCCTTGCGTTCCCTCCTCAGCTGTGTTACTGACGCGGCAAGTTGTGGCCTCAGTCTGCCCCACGGTGGGTTTAGAGACGAACTCAACCATAAGCGAAGAGAAAATCTCACAACTGAGCACCGCCAACCAAAATTCTGTTCCGGAATCACAGATCTACAAATTGAAGCATTACATTCTGCAGGCGCTGATCTGCAAGCATTTCTGAACTTGCGAGTTTGCAGGAGCAAGCGCAAGCCAGCTGTCTCGGTTTCAGTAGAAGGCATGAGTTGTATTTGGTTCTGGATACCAATAAAGGTTTTTACTAGCTCTAGGAGGAGGAAGTTTTCCATAATAAGGGATTTAATAATCATCTCGAGTCTTTAATCATATTTACATTTTTCTGAATAGCGAGATGATATAATGAAGTCTGGAAATTGCCTGTATTGAATAATCTTTATATTAGCATGTTTATATTGAATACTTTAATATCATATTTTTACCACAAAAGCAAAGGTAAGTTGGCAGACAATTTCACGTTCCGCAAACGCGAAACGGCAAATCTGCGAAAAAAAATTGCAGCAAAACTACACCACTAGCGAGATCACACTTCCGCAATTACGGAATTAGCGGTTTGCGGATGTGATTGCGGAATTGGTCAGCGCTGGAAAATATGGAAACACTTTTCCCCTCACGGTGCATCTATAATAACAGAGCGCGGCGTTCCATTCAGTTACTGGGTGTGGGAAACTCTTCAAACAAAACAAGCACTATTTTATAAAATTTTCCTTATACTTAAGAGTAATTTTTTTTTTTTCGTCCGCGTCCTGCTCTCCGTCACCATTTGTTTTTTGGCGAGCGTCAGTGTTCCGGGGAATTAGGCCATGCATTAGGTGATGTGTTGCGCGCCGCCCGCTCACCAACTTAATTCCGCTCCCTAACCGGGGATAAATTGTTCACGTCTGACCTCATTTTTTCACTCAGAAGGGACGTGTTTCGCTGGATAAATAGCTACTCTGTTAACTTTGTGACACATGGACGACTTATGGGATAATTGTAACGCATGTTTATCCCTTTTTGCCATGATTGACTTTCAGATAGATTTTTTGCATCCTAGGAGACTTTTGAACGAGCAGTAATCGATGGAGAGTAGCTGTGTTTCCTTCATTCTGGTTCTGCGAGGCTCAACAAGCCCATGCGGCGCTATTTCCATGAGAACTATTCACTGAAGACTACTAGTTAATAGGTTTTCGCGCTTAACATTGTCATGTAGTTTCGTCTTTCCAGAACACTAAAACCTCTTTAAAGTCAAAATAACCAAGATCCAAGGCATGTCAGTCCCCGTCATTCTTACTCTCCGATCAACAAGAAAGCCATGGGCCACCAACCACAATCTGCAAGGAACAGTCACCCTTACAAGCTTCTGAGTAAGAGCTATACTAACATCAATGTTCTTACAGTAACGGGTTGTTTGCCATGTGTCTTTCAGTACTCCTCGACCAAATAGGCGTCTCGTGCACTAATATTTCCCCTGCCGTTATGTGCTAGTGAGGTCCTTATGTTTGGCCTTTGCTGCGTCTTGCCTTGGTTACATTTAACAAGCTGCAGTGAAAGCTATCGAGGTTTTCAAGAGCGTTTTCATGACTAGTGGGCGTTTAAGGATTCTGTGTCATCAATAGGAAAAAAAAAACATGATGAGAACCTTACAGATTGTACCTGTGGCCTCTAAATTCATTCCTCATGAGAGTCCTTGGAGTTTAACCCTTTGATAGCTACACAATAATTTCCTCACAATCATCTACTACAACATTTAGACACCTTCCTCATTGCAGCTTCCTAAATATGTAGTTCTGTAGCCTAGAAAAGATATTTACCTCCCGCCCCATTTTTTTCCGGTGTCCATGCAAACAGTTGTCGTTTTAGGGGTCTGAGTGATAATAAAACACGGTCATAGCAGGTTAAGAGTACTGGCTTGACTCGACTTCTGGAACGCCCCTCGCAGCACCGCCACCACCCGAGGCCGCACTGAGCGTCTGGAAGGCCGTGCTCAGATCAACGCGCGTAATAGAGACTAAGTGAAGGGAGTGTGTAAGAGGATTTCACTTTGGTTCCGTGGAACTGTGTGTGTGTGTGTGTGTGTGTGTGTGTGTGTGTGTGTGTGTGTGTGTGTGTGTTAGCCGGGAGAGTAGCAGCGGCCGGCCTAATGGAGAGTGGCTTTAATTAAAATATAATATTGCGAAGTGTTTACACCCGAGAGATTTGTGGGAACCGATAACACCTGGAATATATTATCCCATTTCCTGTTTGTACTCGATGTGAGAGTGAGGGGGGTAGCTCTCTCTCTCTCTCTGTGTGTGTGTGTGTGTGTGTGTGTGTGTGTGTGTGTGTCTAGCTAGAGTACAGTTCGCTTCAGAGCATTTTCATGTTTCCGGCTTGGCATCCTTCCCAGGGGCGTTAGGCTGAGGAGTCCTGCCACGCTTTGCCTCTTACTGTGCACCTTCCCTCCTGCTTTGTGCCTCACCCCGCTCTGCCTTCACCTGACACGTAAAGGGAACGGTGTGCTACAAAGGAAACCAATTTCCCGAAGTCTTAGGAATAATGCAGTGCTTCCTTTGAAAAGTTTGAGTCAAAGGAGGAGAGGAAATATAGTAAGGAGGAGGGAAGGAAGTCGCGGTAATCTTTTTGCACCTAGAGAGTTTGACGGAAAGTTGTGTGCGTGTGTGAGTTTGTTGTCACAGAGAGAGAGAGAGAGAGAGAGAGAGAGAGAGAGAGAGAGAGAGAGAGAGAGAGAGAGAGAGAGAGAGATTTACCCTATGTCTGTCTCACGAGGAAATCAGAAGGGAGAGAGTGGGGAAAAAAAAGTGAGAACTCACATCATCATCATATTAAGGGTGTGCAGTCGGGAGGCGCCACCAGCCAGCCTCCCTCGCCAGGCGCTGTGTGTTCTCCTGCAGGGGCTCTGTGTGGCCAGGCACTGAGGGTACGACTGTAATGGCACGATGTCTTGTTGTTGTTGTTGTTGTTGTTGTTGTTGTTGTTGTTATCTTCTTTTTCCAACAAATACGATTCATACTCATTTTCTTCTTCTACTACTACTTCTTCCTCCATATCCTTTTCTTCCTCCTCCTCCTCCTCCTCCTCTACCTCCCTCTTCGCTATCCTATATCTCACTTTAGATTATATAGTTTGATTTATCACAGGC
>NW_026973694.1:385000-400000 GCF_035594125.1 Scylla paramamosain | reverse complement strand
ATACGAGTATACACGAGGAAAATCATGCGAACACCAATATCTAAGTAAGTGCACGCTATTTTACAGCTACACTTAGCATCCCGCTTGGCAGATCTCGCCTCGCATCGCCCTTAGTGGGAGGAAAAAGTAAGATTAATAAGAAACAGGTGGTAGAGAGAAGCTTAGCGGAGGCTGAGAGAAAGAGTGCGTTGAAGGGGAAGATACCAGCAGGAGTGAGGGAAGCAATAAGGAGCGTGAAATAAGGATGAAATAAACGGAACACTTTGCACAGATTGATTAATAGGAAAGATGTGCAAGAAAGCAGTGAAGGAATAAACAGATAGGTAGATAGATAGATAGATAGATAGATAGATAGATAGAAGAAAGATAAAATAACACAGAAGAAAGTGAAAATAACACAAATAGCAACACTGAAATGAGATAAAACACACAAAACACCACTACACATTGTAAGAAAGAGCAAACTGATGTAACGAAATGAGAACAGGTAAATTGAGGTGGTGGCGGTGGTGGTGGTGCTGGTGGAAGTGGCGATGCAGAGTTACAAGTATGAGGCAGGGAAGGGAAGGGGAAAAGGAAGGGGACTAGAAGGGGACTGGAAGGGGCTGGAAGGGGCTGGAAGGGAAAAGCCGGATCCATTACACCACGGAATGTTGCCAGGAAGGGGAAAAAAAAACACCGCGCTTGGAACTTTTAATGGATGTAAGATAGTTGTGGGGAAAATATATATGAAGGGAAACCGTGAAGGGATAAAAAAAAAGAAAAAAAAAAAAAAAAAAAAAAAATATATATATATATATATATATATATATATATATATATATATATATATATATATATATATATATATATATATATATATATATATATAAAGGAAATATTAGAACTAGCATGGCGTCATTGGAGTGTAGAGTTGTAGCAAATAATCTAGTCAGCCATAGAAATATCCCATTTTCTCTCATATTCAGGGTACACTAAAGCTTACGCGCTTCTCAGAACCAGTAATATGATGTATAGAAAAGACGTGTAACGTATGTGTCGAAAAGCGTGCACAGAATGTGTATGTATAAAAAAATGAGGAAGAAGAGATGAAAGACGAAAAATCTGTGCAGTAGAAAGAGAACGGGAGGCTGAAAACATATAAGAGAAAACGGAGTGCTTGGAGCGGTGACTTGTGTTTACATATTACTGGTTCTGAGAAGCGCGTAAGCTTTAGTGTACCCTGAATATGAGAGAAAATGGGATATTTCTATGGCTGACTAGATTATTTGCTACAGAGTTTCTGAGAATGTAAAAAGGGAAATGAGAAGAAATTTTTACCTAATGTGTCGCTATGAGGGGAGGTGAAACTCTCTCTCTCGGTGCGGGAATGTTGTGAGGGGAATGTGAGGGCGAAGATACGGCCGCAAGAGGAGAGAGTAGAGGCTTAGTTGTCCCTTGAGGGGATGCCAGGTGTGTTTGTGTATGTGTGTGTGTGTGTGTGTGTGTGTGTGTGTGTGTGTGTGTATGTGTGTGTGTTTACTTTATGAATGTGTATCTTAGTTGAGTAATTACTGATGCATATATTATTACTGCTCTCTCTCTCTCTCTCTCTCTCTCTCTCTCTCTCTCTCTCTCTCTCTCTCTCTCTCTCTCTCTCTCTCTTCCTTTTCCTCCTTTCTTTCCTCCTTACTATCATTCTTCTCTCCCTCATTCCTCCTTCATCACTCACCATCTTTCATCTTCCCTTCCTTCCCTCTCTTCTTCCCGTACACACACACACACACACACACACACACACAGAGAGAGAGAGAGAGAGAGAGAGAGAGAGAGAGAGAGAGAGAGAGCTCTTTTACTCAATATAGGAAAATAAAACTATCCAACTGAATGTGTGTGTGTGTGTGTGTGTGACGCAGGGCAGATCTCTCTCTCTCTCTCTCTCTCTCTCTCTCTCTCTCTCTCTCTCTCTCTCTCTCTTAAAATTGCTTTGGTTTCACTTCCCAGAGTACGAGTATGTTTTCAGTGTGTGTGTGTGTGTGTGTGTGTGTGTGTGTGTGTTGTTTTGATATACTGTTTTATCGTGGGCTGGCAGGGCAGGTACTAAGGGAGGGAGTGTGTGTGTGTGTGTGTGTGTGATGTTTGCTTCTAGTTAAAACTCCCCCAGCTCTCAACTATCTGGGTCAGTGACTTTGTGTACAACACTTGAAAACAAACTCGCGCTCCGGCAATAGCTTACGAAGGCAAACTGAGGTGTATATTTTATAATGTTGTTCCTCCGCTGGCGTCTGGTTCTGGGGTACGATTTTATTCCTTCAAAATGTGTTCTGGTAAGAGTTTATTCTTTATAAACGTGTTCCTGGTACAGTTTTCTGCCTTATAGGTTTGGCTGAAAAAACAAGTGGTTTTAATTTGTTATACTTGTTGATATATATATATATATATATATATATATATATATATATATATATATATATATATATATATATATATATATATATATATATATATATATATATATATATATATATATATATATATATATATATATATATATATATATATATATATATATATATATATATATATATATATATATATATATATATGTAGTGCTGAGAAATTAATTATGTATATTTCTATTTTTTTTCCTAGGCTAGGGCCCATGTAGTGTGCGGGGGTGACCAGAATCTCAGTACCATGTGACTAACCCCTCCCCTTCCCCTCCTCTCCTCAGTGTCCTTTTGTCCTTGCTTTTTCCCCCCCCCTCTCAGCGTCACTGTGTTGACCACTTCTATAACAAATTTACCCCGTGAATAAACGTAATTTCTCCTGCTTGGCCAGGTTATAGAGGCGAATTTTTCACCTAATCCCAGAGAATGGGGAGCCCTTAATACGATAAAATTAGTTCTATAATGGTAAGGTCTTAAACCAGCTCAAACAAATCCCAGATAATTACGCCGCGCCAATGAGGTTGACGAATCTGATAAATCTTCTTTGCTTCGCCGTCCTATTACCCCTGTTGCTACGCAAGCCGGGAAGAGATACCAGACTTTGACTAATTCCCTAATTGATTTCAAAAGTCCATTGAATTAAACTTCTTAAAGTAACAACTATAAAGTAAACAGTAACTTAATTATTCATATTTTTCATCCCTGAACTCACAACCTAGTCGCCCCCCCCACTAAAAAACAAAATTATAACTTAATAAATTTCCCCATTGGAAACCTTTATCCTTAGTTTCCCGCCGATTTCCTCACAAGCAAAGCCAGTCTCTCTCGGATTCTCCTCAGGTGAGCATGCAGTCTGATAATCTCCTCCTCCATTTCCTGTAATATTAAGTAAGTGTTTATTTAACAATAATTTACTAAAGCAGTCTCTCTCGGATTCTCCTCAGACCCTCTTGGATTCCCCTCAGATATTCCTGTTGATAAACTATTTCTGAGTGGATAGATATTCGCATTTTTTTCGTTTTTTTTTTTGTTGGTTTTCTCCACGGGACTAGTGAAACCACCTGGTTCGAGATCACCGTGTGAGACTGTCCTCAGGTCTATACATACTTTTTGGGTATATATTTGTTATTTATTTATTTATTCTCTGGTCTCCCCCACAACTCAGTAGTCGCGAAAATATCTCCATCGTAGTTTTTATGTAATTGAAGAATACGCTACCATTTATTTTTGTATTTCTGAATTATGTAACTGAAGAGTAAGCTATCATTTATTTTGTATTTCTGAATTATGTAACTGAAGAGTACGCTACCATTTATTTTGTATTTCTGAATTGCTTTCTTTTTATTATTATTATTTCGGATTATTCCATTATTTATTAAAAATCATAAAAGTGTCAGTACTTGTATTTCTCTTAATCCAGTGATAGGTTTTGTAATTATCGTGTGCCACAAGGGAACATCACACCCCTTAGAGGGCACTAAATATATATATATATATATATATATATATATATATATATATATATATATATATATATATATATATATATATATATATATATATATTGCCTGGTATGGTTATAATGGTTTATTTATTTGTTAGTTCATTTAGAATTATCTACGATGTTGGCCTGAATACTTAGAGAGAGAGAGAGAGAGAGAGAGAGAGAGAGAGAGAGAGAGAGAGAAAATAGTGATGGATTAATTCCAGTCTCAAAAAAAGAACTATAATTCATAGTTTTGAACCATTACTTAAAGATATGAAACATATAAGGATTGAGTCACTTCATAATTTAAATTTAATCGTTCATTTGACTTTGTTCTATTGAAGCTTTAGGCCCTTATTATTAACTCATCACATTATGTATTTACATTTTTTTACATATTCGTCAATATAGTAGGAGGTGGATAGTTTTTTACTGATCCCATGGGTATATTGTTTTTAAATATTCAATGAAAGACGTTTGGAGAACGTCAAACTTTCTTTGCCACAGAGAGAATGAGAGGACGGGTAAGAGCTGTAGCTGCTTATTTTTATTTTTATTTTTATTTTATTTTTCATGTTTTAATAAGCTTGCTGTTGTCGTAGGTCGTAGTTATGGTAGATAAGACTTAAACTGATCGCCAGTCAGTTAGGGAGGATGAAAGAAAACTGATTATTGGCCAAAAAGAGATGTGGGAAGGAGCTGCTGCCGGTGATAATTAATCTTTCTAAGTTTCAATGAGCTGTTGTCGTAGGTTACCACAATGATAGATAAGTGCTTGATAGTTTTGATAAGTATCCCTTGACAGGAAATGTTTCAGGAACACTTGCTAATGTTATGAGAGGACAGACTTGATCGACGCGGCCGTTTTCTCGTCATAACCAGAGATGATTAGTGTTATACGACTCTTATATACTTTGATTTTCGTGTGTCAGTGCATCACGTTGGTCATCTTGTTAAGTAGCTTGGGTAAAGTTGAGTGAGGAATGAGTCTGCAGCGTAGGATTACTGAGACTGACGTGGCTTGGTTGAAGCGAAGTGTGGTGTCCTCCGTGGTGTGCACATGCCGTGGTATAGGTGCGGTGTGCTGTGGTCAGGTGTTCTTTGATGTGTGCTTGTCGTGGTGGTGTGTGGTGTGGTGGTGTACTGAGGTATAGTGGGGCCGAGATCTGGTGTAAGTGTGGTGTGGTGTGACTAAGGTGTTGTGGGTTTATGTGTAGTGTGGCGTGTGGTGTGGTGAGGCCTAGACTTGCTTCAGGTTTGGTGTGGCTGAGGTATTGTGGGGTGTGGTACGTCGTGGTGTGACAGGTTGTGTGGTGTGTGGTGTGGTGTGACTGTTGTATGGTTCGTGGTGTGACAGGTGAATGCAGATGAACAGCACAGTGCATTGACACACTCCCTGTAGTACATGAAATTTCACTAAACCTGTCATTATACTTCATGAGATTTATGAGTCCATCCTTTGAGTGCCATTGTGTCCACTTATGCACCATTGTATTGCATGGGTGGAGTTTGTTAGCCTGATTGATCACACAGCATGGGAGGACAGAGGTGGGAGGGTAAGGCAAGGGAGGGGAGCAGAGGGGACAAGAGGAAGCTAAGCTAGGATGTGATTAGGGCATCTTGTATATATACATATTTCCTTGGCCCTGCATCTCCTCTTATTTTTGGGGGGCTGTTACTGACAATAACTACATTATTCACTTAGGTGATGGCAGGAAAAATTTGTTGTGACGTGCATTACAGGGTAGGTTTGATTTAAGTCAAATTATTTAAGTTTATTTAACTTATAGTAAAAAATAATTATTTAAATCAAAATTAAATATACTGTATTCAAAATTATTGAAATGTTACATTGGGTCAAATATCTAATGATTTAAATTGTGTATATATATATATATATATATATATATATATATATATATATATATATATATATATATATATATATATATAATTTTTTTTTTTTTTTTTTTTTTTTTTTTTTTTTTTTACTATACTTTTATGTTTGATTGGAGTTCCATTTCTTTTTCTTTGTGTTTATGTATAGTTACTTTAACCTAACAGATCTGATTAAGCTATGATTTTTATGTGAAAAACTCCTCTTGGGTAATGTATATTAAAGTACAGTTTCATTTAACATTGGCCAAGTTTGATACAAGAAAATGGCCTCATAAGACTGAAACAAATAGTTACTGGAACAACCCCTAAACCCCTAAAGGACAGGAACATTCCTCATGGACACCCCTCCAACCTGGGCTGGTTTTGACAATTCAGTGAAAATAGGTCATGTCCCATCAATTTCTCAACTCTGCTTTGACCAACTACTTAACATGTAATAGCATCACACTTATCAATTCTTCCTCTTCAATCTTCTGCCACCGTGAACTTTGGAAAATTTGAAATTAAGCCCACAAAATGCAGGTCAACTATAGAAGCCACCTGCCTCTACATTGCATCAACTATAGACACCATCCACCCTATAAGGGTTAAACCAGTAAAGTGCCTGGAAGGCGATTGACGAGCGAAGCTGTCAGTAATGAAACAGTGGAAGCACCCTGCAGATTGTGCACTTGACTAATATTCAGATCACTCTAGCAAAAAACATTGCAAGAGTCGAATGGTTGTGCTATGTACTGTTGGATAGGAAATTTCATTTTGTGTTTATTGGTGTCCACTTTTGTTGAGACAAACAAAAGTTGATGAAAACCTGCAAAAACTGAAGTTTGGTTTACAAAATCCCAATTTTGACACACTTCTACTTTTTACAAGTTACCCTTTGACTTCAGCCAATAGAAGAGATGAAAGCTATATCATATAAAATTGATAGAGTTGTGCTGTCATATGGTGCAAATTTTGTTACAATTGGCTATGTTGTTGAAGAGATATTAGTGTTTGAATAGTGTTATAGTTGAGCTGGGCTGGATCAGGCAGCTCAAAATGAAACAACAATCTCCTTAGAAAACTTTGCTTTGCCTGTAATAAAAGAATTGATTTATATAAAAAATCTGATGTAAATCAAGTAAATAGATTTTTTATTTTATTTGTTTTAAATCATGATTTTATTCAACTCTTGTACAAATATGTTTTGTTACTTTTGTTATGTTAGTTTTAATTGCAATGTTGCTTTCAAGGGACAAGAATGTACAGCAAGAACTTGCAGAACTCAGACAGAAGTGAATTACTGGATCTGGACACCTGAGTAGGTAAAGAAGCACAGCTGCACAAGCAAAGAAGAAACACTACTACCATGAATGCCCAAGACTTGTATGACAATGTGCTGCAGGGAAGAGAGTGTAAGTCATTTCAGTTCAGTGATGATAACTTCTCACCCAAGTCTAACCTGGCTGTGTCCCCACACTACACCACCCTCTCTGGCACTCCATGCCGATGACTCTCACTCTCCTCCAGTACTTGTGACACGCCTCGGTCCAGCCTCTTTGACTCAACTGAATTTTCAATCAGCTTATCGCCAGACAACCATGGTTCCAACTGTGGGCACATTTATCCCATAGAACGATCACATTCAGAAATGGGTGCCAGTACTGTGGAGACCAAACTCAGGAAACTGGATCCACTCAGGTCATCCTCTGACCCAGAGATGAATTGTTGCCACTCGGAAACTCGTGTCTCTATAATGAAGGCTTTAAACAAAAGTTATAAACGTGAAGAGAATCTCACTGGTGACTTCTCCAAGGCTCTGTTGCTTCCTATCCTTGAGATTGGGAAACACCCAGACCTTCAGTCTATAAGTGTTCATACTCTAGCTGATGTTATTAAGGGCAAGTACAATGATAAACTTGCCTCCTGCAGAATTATTGACCGTAGGTACCCGTATGAATATGACGGAGGGCACATAAAGGGGGCAGAATTGCGGCACTTGCCAGAGTTAGTGACTCAGAACCCGAGAGCTAAGAAAGGTGTTTCACTTATGCCACTATAAGGCCTTCCTTGAGCTTATTTCATTATTTTCCCTATATCATTCTCTCCATCTTATGTTCTACAGTCCCTCCTTTCTAATGCATGAGACTTGCATTGCTCAAACTAAACTTTTTATTGGGTTTATTAGAAATTAGGTCATTTATTGTTTAATTGTGTTATTTTACTAAGGATGTTTAATATTTTCATGTCATTCATCCATTAACAAACCTTTTTATTGGCTTTATTAGAGATTAGGTAATTTATTTTATTTAATTGTGTTATTTGACTGAGGTTGTTTAATATTTTCATGTCCTTCATTCCTTCCTGTCAAATTCATTAACCTTGCAATGTTCAGACAACACTTGTATAGTGTGAATACTTTGGTATTTTTTGTTTTGTTTTACTGAGATTGTTTAATATTTTTATATCATCCACAAATTCACAAAACTTGCAATACTTAAACAAAACCTCTAATCTCTGGATTGGAGATCAGGCATTCTGTTCTGTCTTACTGTGTTCTGTTTTACTTATATAATCTGTGGATTGGAGATCAGGCATTCTGTTCTGTCTTACTGTGTTCTGTTTTACTTATTTAATCTGTGGATTGGAGATCAGGCATTCTGTTCTGTCTTACTGTGTTCTGTTTTACTTATTTAATCTGTGGATTGGAGATCAGGCATTCTGTTCTGTCTTACTGTGTTCTGTTTTACTTATTTAATCTGTGGATTGGAGATCAGGCATTCTGTTCTGTCTTACTGTGTTCTGTTTTACTTATTTAATCTGTGGATTGGAGATCAGGCATTCTGTTCTGTCTTACTGTGTTCTGTTTTACTTATATAATCTGTGGATTGGAGATCAGGCATTCTATTCTGTCTTACTGTGTTCTGTTTTACTTATTTTCATATGTCCTGTCAAATTTGTGAGACTCACAATACTCAAACAAAATTTGCAATGTATGGATTGCAGATTAGGTATTTTATTCTGTTTCATTGTGTTCTGTTTCACTAAGATTATTTAATATTTTCAGCCCAAGAGTGACACCACCATTGATGAGAAACCCGAGGACAACCTCTGGCTACAACTGGGCTTTACTGTGGACTCTGAGACAGGTAAGCTTTGGTGATCATTAGCTTTAGTCATCAATACTTAATAAGCATTGGTGAAAACTAGTGTGCATTCTTTCATTTATTTTTAAGAGGTGGCCATTTCTGTGATAGTGGTGCCTTAAGCTGACTAATGTTCTTTTATGTAGAGAGACAAGAATATGATGTACTATCTAACAATTTAATATTGTCTTAGCTAAGTAAATGCTCACAATTGGCCAGTTATAAAGACCTGGCCATTTCTGCAACAGTAGCATCTCATGTTGACTGAAGTTTTACCATCTTAGAGAGAGAAAAAAAAAGGATGCATTCATTGTGTAGCTATTCATATATTAGCTGACACTGTGCCTCCATGATAAAGCGGGTCGTGTGCTTGACTATGAATCTGTGGGCCCTGATTTGAATCTGGGCTGGGGCAGTTGATGCATAGTTCACCCATTTGTCATCCTTTGGATTGGTTGGTAAAGACTACCTGTGGAAGCATGGGGAAGGTAAACTATGGAAAATTGAATATCCCTTACCTCTGTGCCCTTGGGTAAGGGATATAATCCATCTCAGTTTCAGTGGTGTACACGGAGATGAGGTCATGTGCAGCTATAACTTGTGCTCCCAATTTTACCTTGACCTCAAATGTATGCTCATGAATGCCTGTTTATGTCTGTGATGCACAGTTGCAGGGTCTTTTAATCAGAATGAGTATGGTATGGTCTCATGGAATGTCAGTTCACCTATTAATGCTTAGATTTCTTCATAAATACCTCTTCTAGTGTCTCAGGCACATTGACAATCTGCTGAAGATATTGGTAATGCTCCATACTCTTGGATATCTTGGTGTTGAAGGTTTGGATCAAGGCATAAGCTAGCTAACTCTCTCTCTCTCTCTCTCTCTCTCTCTCTCTCTCTCTCTCTCTCTCTCTCTCTCTCTCTCTCTCTCTCTCTCTCTCTCTCTCTCTCTCTCTCTCTCTCTCTCTCTCTCTCTCTCTCTCTCTCTCTCTCTCTCTCTCTCTCTCTCTCTCTCTCTCTCTCTTGCTTTCATTAATGATTCATGATTCAGAGTCCTGCAGAAAGAGTGAAGTCTGTGCTGCTTGGCAGATGCAGATGACAAGGTTGATCTTAACTTAGTATTTTGGAAAGGGAGGATTGGCTTGGTTTGATGCTGAAATTGGCTGCTCCTGGCTTGTTCCTTACTCCTGATAGAATGAGCCAATTTGAAGTCTGGTATTCCTTCCATCACTACATTAAAATCTACTTCCTCATTCTCTTCTTTGCTTTCTCATGGTGAACTGCTGGAGACATTTGATTCTCCTTTGTTGTAAGGAGAGCTGTAGCCTCTGTATGGGAGACATTAAAGAAAGTATCCACTTTCAGTGGCTTCATATCCATAGTCTGAGTGTAACATTCTGGAGTGATATGTGGTGAAAAGATCCTTCTCTTGATCTGATCCTTAATGCAGCATCTCTGTTTGTGCATTCATGAC
The DNA here is from genome assembly GCF_035594125.1 of Scylla paramamosain. NCBI lineage: Eukaryota > Metazoa > Arthropoda > Malacostraca > Decapoda > Portunidae > Scylla > Scylla paramamosain. Next base: position 389,587 of record NW_026973694.1, on the reverse strand, counting down.
AGTTCTCCATTCATCACTAATAAACATGACCTCTTCTTTGTTTCACAGATATCCCTCTTACATATGATGCTCTTCACACCATCTGTCCATTTCATTTCTGGTTCTCTTCTCAGCCTTACACCTCACACATCCTCACCACTTAGCCCTGTTCTTCCTCTCAGCATGCCCAAACCATTAGTGATAGGAGGTATAAAGCCCCTCAAATTGTTTGGGACTGGAATTGCTTATAGTCCTGATGTCCAAGGCACTGCACTTTATACCTCATGGTAGAAATATTTGTCCCACCTTCAGATATATTTTTCAAGTGTTTTTCTGATGCTCCAAAGGGAAGGCATATTATTGTCATTACACTTTCTGCTCTACTCAGTCAGCCTATTCTCTTTCCACACCAGTTATCCTTCACACTTCATTGTTCACAACTGACTCATTATTCAATCCTTATGTGTTACTCCAGACATACTCTTCAGATATCTCATCTCAATGACATTCATTTTCCCTCTCTCCTTGGTTTCCGAGTCTCATGTTTCAGTTTCATTAAATATAGTCACCACTAATACCCCATCCTAAAAGTTTTCTTTGCATTTATTGGAGGTAAAATACATCCATATATATACAGTTTTCAGTCTTCCCCACACCTTCCTTGCATCATTCATTCTAATTTTCATTCATGCACATATTCTTCCATCCACAGCAACTTACAAACCTAAGCTGTTTAAAACAGGCTACCTCATATGGTCTTAATCACCTATATCTTCCCACCTGGTTGGCATCCTCCTTGAAGAGGGTAGCCAGGTCAAGACACATACAACATGCCTTGTCTTATTGTAGAAACAAAAATACTGAAGAGAAATTCCCTCTCCTTTCACTGCACCCCTCTCAGTTACCTTTTCTAAAAGAAGCAGTATTTTTTTCAAGGTAGCTGTAAAGTGCACAGTGAGGCTGTATCTTCCTGCCACAGAAGGGAATCTTGACTATAACCAACAGAAATGAGCAGATGACATGATTGGGTTTAGCATAACAATGCACAATGAGTTTGCTGCTTTATGCGTCTTCCTACCACAGAAGGGAATCTTGACTATAACTAATGGAAATGAGCAGATGACATGATTGGGTTTAGCACAGCAGTGCACAATGAGGTTGCTGCTTCATTATGATGGCACACTTTGCCTTATGATTACTAGTTATCTCCATATATATTATATGAATGTGAAATAGCCAGAACTTCAGCCAGCTTGAAGTACAGTTCCCTCTACTTCCATGTTCATCACTTAGCATTGCCTGTGTGTGAATTGTCTGCTGTGAACCACTGCACCTGATTCGACTTACATCCAAGACACGTTCCACTCGTTATGAGTAAGAGGGAGGGTGATGGAGGGATTGATGAGATTTGTCTGAGGTATGAGTGAAAGCAGGTGGTTCACAACATTGGCAGTGCTAAGTGATGAACATGGAAGTGGAGGGGACTGTACTGATTTGAAAATTATATGAAATTTCATGCACAGTGTTATCTCATAAGGAAACAGTATTGTACTTCACTCTAGCAGCATTGCATTTGCCTCATATGCCCCACCACTAAGTCATCCTTGGTAACCTGCCAGGAAGAGGCAGTAGACACCTGCCGAAACGATAATTATTCCCAGTGAGGTCTAAAGCACTGTTCAGGGGGTGCTGTGAACTTATCATTAAACCCAGCTGTGACCTCACTGAACGTTTCCCTTTGTGTCTCACAACACAAAGGGGCAGTCACAGCCTGCCCTCTAAAGACAACTCTCTTCCTCCACACAAAACTACAAGCACCTAATAACACACACACCCTTCACTCAAAAATTTTAAAATCACGGCGACTCCTACACCAGCCTCGGAGTCCCCATCTGGGGAGGGGTCCATAAATGTCCCCAGGTCGGACTGCCTTTCTGTCGACGACCCCAAGTGTCTTGACACCCCCCTCAACTTTTTCTTCATTAACTTCTACAACATTCGCGGTCTAAGATCTAATTTTCAATCTGTAGAACACCACCTCTCCTCTTCTAAACCTCATCTTCTTTTCCTCACTGAAACTCAGGTGTCTGAGGCAACTGACAGTAGCCCCTTTTCTGTTCCCTCCTACTTTCTCTATCCTCATTTTCGATCCAAAGCTGGATGCTGCATTTATGTGCGCAATGACTTAACCTGCTCTCGTGCCCACGCTCTTGAATCTTCCGAGTTTTCCACCATCTGGCTACGACTACAGAGTCACTCTCGTACTAAATTTATCTGTGCTGTATACCTCTCTCCTAACTCCTCTGACTATAAGAAATTCTTTGACTACTTAACTTCCAAAGTGGAGCACATTCTGACCTTCTTCCCTTTTGCAGAGATCTCCATTCTTGGAGACTTCAATGTTCACCACCAGCTTTGGCTTTCCTCTCCCTTCACTGACCATCCTGGTGAACTAGCCTACAACTTTGCTATCCTTCATGACCTAGAGCAATTGGTGCAACACCCTACTCGTATTCCTGACCGTCTTGGAGATACGTCCAACATTCTTGACCTTTTCCTGACCTCTAATCCTTCTGCTTATGCTGTCACCCTTTCTTCTCCGTTGGGCTCCTCCGATCACAATCTCATATCTTTATCTTGTCCTATCACTCCAATCCCTCCTCAGGATCCCCCTAAGTGAAGGTGCCTCTGGCGTTTTGCCTCTCCTAGTTGGGGGGATCTGAGGAGGTATTTTGCTGATTTTCCTTGGAATGACTACTGCTTCCGTGTCAGAGACCCATCTTTGTGTGCTGAGCGCATAACAGAGGTGATAGTGTCTGGCATGGAGGCGTACATTCCTCACTCTTTTTCTCGTCCTAAACCTTCTAAACCTTGGTTTAACACAGCTTGTTCTCGTGCTATACATGATAGAGAGGTGGCCCACAAAAGGTACTTAAGCCTTCCATCACCAGAATCTCATGCACTTTATATTTCTGCCCGGAACCATGCCAAGTCTGTTCTCCAACTAGCCAAAAACTCCTTCATTAACAGAAAATGTCAAAACCTTTCAAGATCTAACTCCCCTCGTGATTTCTGGCATCTAGCCAAAAATATCTCCAATAACTTTGCTTCTTCTTCTTTCCCTCCTCTACTTCAGCCAGATGGCATCACTGCTATCACATCTATTTCTAAAGCTGAACTCTTTGCTCAAACCTTTGCTAAAAACTCTACCTTGGACGATTCTGGGCTTGTTCCTCCCTCTCCTCCACCCTCTGACTACTTCATGCTACCTATTAAAATTCTTCGCAATGATGTTTTCCATGCCCTCGCTGGCCTAAACCCTCGGAAGGCTTATGGACCTGATGGGGTCCCTCCTATTGTTCTCCGAAACTGTGCCTCCGTGCTTGCACCTTGCCTAGTCAAACTCTTTCAGCTCTGTCTGTCAACATCTACCTTTCCTTCTTGCTGGAAGTTTGCCTACATTCAACCTGTTCCTAAAAAGGGTGACCGCTCTAATCCCTCAAACTACCATCCTATTGCTTTAATTTCCTGCTTATCTAAAGTTTTTGAATCTATCCTCAACAGGAAGATTCTTAAACATCTATCACTTCACAACCTTCTATCTGATTGCCAGTATGGGTTCCGTCAAGGCCGCTCTACTGGTGATCTTCTAGCTTTCCTTACTGAGTCTTGGTCATCCTCTTTTAGAGATTTTGGTGAAACTTTTGCTGTTGCCTTGGACATATCAAAAGCCTTTGATAGAGTCTGGCACAAAGCTTTGATTTCCAAACTACCCTCTTACGGTTTCCATCCTTCTCTCTGTAACTTCATCTCAAGTTTTCTTTCTGACCGTTCTATTGCTGCTGTGGTAGACGGTCACTGTTCTTCTCCTAAATCTATTAACAGTGGTGTTCCTCAGGGTTCTGTCCTGTCACCCACTCTCTTCTTATTATTCATTAATGATCTTCTAAACCAAACTTCTTGTCCTATCCACTCCTACGCTGATGATACCACCCTGCACTTTTCCACGTCTTTTCATAGACGTCCAACCTTTCAGGAGGTAAACATATCACGCAGGGAAGCCACAGAACGCCTGACTTCTGATCTTTCTAAAATTTCTGATTGGGGCAGAGCAAACTTGGTATTGTTCAATGCCTCAAAAACTCAATTCCTCCATCTATCAACTCGACACAACCTTCCAGACAACTATCCCCTCTTCTTCAATGACACTCAACTGTCCCCCTCTTCTACACTGAACATCCTCGGTCTGTCCTTTACTTATAATCTGAACTGGAAACTTCACATCTCATCTCTAGCTAAAACAGCTTCTATGAAGTTAGGTGTTCTGAGACGTCTCCGCCAGTTTTTCTCACCCCCTCAGCTGCTAACTCTGTACAAGGGCCTTATCCATCCATGTATGGAGTATGCTTCACATGTCTGGGGGGGTTCCACTCATACTGCTCTTCTAGACAGGGTGGAATCAAAAGCTTTTCATCTCATCAACTCCTCTCCTCTAACTGACTGTCTTCAGCCTCTCTCTCACCGCCGCAATGTTGCATATCTAGCTGTCTTCTACCGCTATTTTCATGCTTACTGCTCTTTTGATCTTGCTAACTGCATGCCTCCCCT